>NW_027212242.1:0-28931 GCF_036971445.1 Narcine bancroftii | reverse complement strand
TCAGAGGCGGGGAATCAGAGGCGGGGAATCAGAGGCGGGGAATCAGTGGCGGGGAATCAGAGGCGGGGAATCAAAGGCGGGGAATCAGAGGCGGGGAATCTGAGGCGGGGAATCTGAGGCGGGGAATAAGAGCCGGGGAATAAGAGGCGGGGAATCAGAGGTGGGGAATCAGAGGTGGGGAATCAGAGGTGGGGAATCAGATGCGGGGAATCAGAGGAGGGGAATCAGAGGCGGGGAATCAGAGGAGGGGAATCAGAGGCGGGGAATCAGAGGCAGGGAATCAGAGGCGGTGAATCAGAGGCGGGGAATTAGATGCAGGGAATCAGAGCCGGGTATCCTGAGGCGGGGAATCAGAGGCGGGGAATCAGAGGCGGGGAATCAGAGGCGGGGAATCAGATGCGGGGTATCAGAGGAAGGGAATCCGAGGCAGGGAATCAGAAGCAGGGAATCAGAGGTGGGGAATCTGAGGCGGGGAATCAGAGGCGGGGAATCAGAGGAGGGGAATCAGAGGAGAGGAATCAGAGGCGGGTAATCAGAGGTGGGGAATCAGAGGCGGGGAATCAGAGGCGGGGAATCAGAGGCGGGGAATCAGAGGCGGGGAATCAGAGGCGGGGAATCAGAGGCGGGGAATCAGAGGCGTGAATCAGAGGCGGGGAATCAGAGGCGGGGAATCAGAGGCGGGGAATCTGAGGCAGGGAATCTGAGGCGGGGAATTTGAGCCGGGGAATAAGAGGCGGTGAATCAGAGGCGGGGAATCAGAGGTGGGGAATCAGAGGTGGGGAATCAGAGGCGGGGAATCAGAGGAGGGGAATCAGAGGCGGGGAATCAGAGGAGGGGAATGAGAGGCGGGGAATCAGAGGTGGGGAATCAGAGGAGGGGAATCAGAGGCGGGGAATCAGAGGCGGGGAATCAGAGGCGGGGAATCAGGGGCGGGGAACCAGAGGCGGGGAATCAGAGGCGGGGAATCTGAGGCAGGGAATCTAAGGCGGGGAATTTGAGCCGGGGAATAAGAGGCGGGGAATCAGAGGCGGGGAATCAGAGGTGGGGAATCAGAGGTGGGGAATCAGAGGCGGGGAATCAGAGGAGGGGAATCAGAGGCGGGGAATCAGAGGCGGTGAATCAGAGGCGGGGAATTAGAGGCAGGGTATCAGAGCCGGGTATCCTGAGGTGGGGAATCAGAGGCGGGGAATCAGAGGCGGGGAATCAGAGGCGGGGAATCAGAAGCAGGGAATCAGAGGCAGGGAATCTGAGGCAGGGAATCTGAGGCGGGGAATCTGAGGCGGGGAATCTGAGGTGGGGAATCAGAGGAGCGGATTCAGTGGCGGGGAAACAGAAGGGGGAAAAGAGATGTTTGGAAAGAGAGGCAGAGAAACAGGCGCACAAATAAAGACAGGGAAAGAGAGGAGGGGAATCTGAGGCCGGGAAAGTTGCGCGGAAAGGGAGGCGGAGAATCAGAGGCGGGGAATCAGAGGCGGGGAATCAAAGGGGGGGAATCCGAGGCGGGGAAACCGAGGCGGGGAATCCGAAGCAGGGAATCCGAGGCGGGGTATCCGAGGCGGGGAATCCGAGGCGGGGAATCCGAGGCGGGGAATCCGAGGCGGGGAATCCGAGGCGGGGAATCCGAGGCGGGGAATCCGAGGCGGGGAATCCGAGGCGGGGAATCAGAGGCGGGGAATCCGAGGCGGGGAATCCGAGGCGGGGAATCCGAGGCGGGGAATCCGAGGCGGGGAATCCGAGGCGGGGAATCCGAGGCGGGGAATCCGAGGCGGGGAATCCGAGGCGGGGAATCCGAGGCGGGGAATCCGAGGCGGGGAATCCGAGGTGGGGAATCCGAGGCGGGGAATCCGAGGCGGGGAATCCGAGGCGGGGAATTAGAGGCAGGGAATCAGAGCTGGGTATCCTGAGGCGGGGAATCAGAGGCGGGGAATCAGAGGCGGGGAATCAGATGCGGGGAATCAGATGCGGGGTATCAGAGGAAGGGAATCTGAGGCAGGGAATCAGAGGCAGGGAATCAGAAGCAGGGAATAAGAGGCAGGGAATCTGAGGCGGGGAATCTGAGGTGGGAATCAGAGGCGGGGAAACAGGTGGGTAAACAGAGGCGGGTAAACATAGGCGGATAAATAGAGGCGGCGAAAGAGATGGGCGAAACATAGTGGTTGGAACTTGTGTGTTGAAAATGAGGTACACAGAACAGATCAAACAGAGTTGTTGAAATTGAGGGAGGGAAAGAGGGGCGCGGAAAGAGTGGAGGGGAAAGAGAGGAGGCGAAAGATAGGCGTAGAGACAGAGGCGGGGAAACAGAGGCGGGGAATCAGAGGCAGGGAAACAGAGGCGGGGAATCAAAGGCGGGGAATCAAAGGCGGGGAGTCAGAGGTGGGGAATTAGGGGCGGGTAATCAGAGGTGGGGAATCAGAGGCAGGGAATCAGAGGCGGGGAATCAGAGGCGGGGAATCAGAGGCGGGGAATCAGAGGCGGGGAATCAGAGGCGGGGAATCAGAGGCGGGGAATCTGAGGCAGGGAATCTGAGGAGGGGAATCTGAGCCGGGGAATAAGAGGCGGGGAATCAGAGGCGGGGAATCAGAGGCGGGGAATCAGAGGTGGGGAATCAGAGGTGGGGAATCAGAGGCGGGGAATCCGATGCGGGGAATCCGAGGCGGGGAATCCGAGGCGGGGAATCCGAGGCGGGGAATCCGAGGCGGGGAATCCGAGGCGGGGAATCCGAGGCGGGGAATCCGAGGCGGGGAATCCGAGGCGGGGAATCCGAGGCGGGGAATCCGAGGCGGGGAATCCGAGGCGGCGAATCTGAGGCGGCGAATCTGAGGCGGGGAATCTGAGGTGGGGAATCTGAGGCGTGGAATCTGAGGCGGGGAATCTGAGGCGGGGAATCTGAGGCGGGGAATCTGAGGCGGGGAATCTGATGCGGAGAATCTGAGGCGTGGAATCTGAGGTTGGGAATCAGAGGCGCGGATTCAGAGGCGGAGAATCAGAGGCGGGGAAGAGATGTGTGGATAGGGTGGCCGGAAAAGGGGTGCGGAAAGAGAGGCGGGGAACCAGAGGCGGGGAATCAGAGGCGCGGAATCAGAGGCGGGGATTCTGAGGCGGGGAATCTGAGGCGGGGAATCTGAGGCGGGGAATCTGAGGTGGGGAATCAGAGGCGCGGATTCAGTGGCGGGGAAACAGAAGGGGGAAAAGAGATGTGTGGAAAGAGAGGCAGAGAAACAGGCGCACAAATAAAGACAGGGAAAGAGAGGAGGGGAATCTGAGGCCGGGAAAGTTGCGCGGAAAGGGAGGCGGAGAATCAGAGGCGGGGAATCAGAGGCGGGGAATCAAAGGGGGGGAATCCGAGGCGGGCAATCCGAGGCGGGGAATCCGAGGCGGGGAATCCCAGGCGGGGAATCCGAAGCGGGGAATCCGATGTGGGGAATCAGAGGCGGGGAATGAGAGGCAGGGAATCAGATGAAGGGAATCAGATGAAGGGAATCTGACGCAGGGAATCTGAGGCAGGGAATCTGAGGCGGGGAATCTGAGGCAGGGAATCTGAGGCAGGGAATCTGAGGCGGGGAATCAGAGGCGGGGAATCAGAGGCGGGGAATCAGATGCGGGGAATCAGAGGCGGGGAATCAGAGGCGGGGAATCAGAGGCGGGGAATCAGAGGCGGGGAATCAGAGGCGGGGAATCAGAGGCGGGGAATCAGAGGCGGGGAAACAGAGGCGTGGAATAAGACGCGGGGAATCAGAGGCAGGGAATCTGAGGCAGGGAATCTTAGGCAGGGAATCTGAGGTGGGGAATCAGAGGCGGGGAATCAGAGGCGGGGTATCAGAGGCGGGGAATAAGAGGTAGGGAATAAGAGGCAGGGAATCAGATGAAGGGAATCAGAGGCAGGGAATCTGAGGCAGGGAATCTGAGGGGGGGATTCTCAGGCGGGGAATCTCAGGCGGGGAATCTGAGGTGGGGAATCAGAGGCGGGGAAACAGGTGGGTAAACAGAGGCGGGTAAACATAGGCGGATAAATAGAGGCGGGGAAAGAGATGGGCGAAACATAGTGGTTGGAACTTGTGTGTTGAAAATGAGGTACACAGAACAGATCAAACAGAGTTGTTGAAATTGAGGGAGGGAAAGAGTGGCGCGGAAAGAGTGGAGGGGAAAGAGCGGAGGCGAAAGATAGGCGTAGAGACAGAGGCGGGGAATCAGAGGCGGGGAATCAGAGGCAGGGAATCAGAGGCGGGGAATCAGAGGCAGGGAATCAAAGGGGGGAATCAAAGGCGGGGAATCAGAGGTGGGTAATCAGAGGCGGGGAATCAGAGGCGGGGAATCAGAGGCGGGGAATCAGAGGAGGGGAATCAGAGGCGGGGAATCAGAGGCTGGAATCAGAGGCGGGGAATCCGAGGCGCGGAATCTGAGGCGGGGAATCTGAGGCGGGGAACTTGAGCCGGGGAATAAGAGGCGGGGAATCAGAGGCGGGGAATCAGAGGTGGGGAATCAGAGGTGGGGAATCAGAGGCGGGGAATCAGAGGAGGGGAATCAGAGGAGGGGAATCAGAGGCGGGGAATCAGAGGAGGGGAATCAGAGGCGGGGAATCAGAGGTGGGGAATCAGAGGCGGGGAATCAGAGGCGGTGAATCAGAGGCGGGAAATTAGAGGCAGGGTATCAGAGCCGGGTATCCTGAGGTGGGGAATCAGAGGCGGGGAATCAGAGGCGGGGAATCAGAGGAGGGGAATCAGAAGCAGGGAATCAGAGGCAGGGAATCTGAGGCGGGGAATCTGAGGCGTGGAATCTGAGGCGGGGAATCTGAGGCGGGGTATCTGGGGCGGGGAATCTGAGGCGGGGAATCTGAGGTTGGGAATCAGAGGCGCGGATTCAGAGGCGGAGAATCAGAGGCGGGGAAGAGATGTGTGGATAGGGTGGCCGGAAAAGGGGTGCGGAAAGAGAGGCGGGGAACCAGAGGCGGGGAATCAGAGGCGCGGAATCAGAGGCGGGGAATCAGAGGCGGGGAATCTGAGGTGGGGAATCAGAGGCGGGGAATCAGAGGCAGGGAATCAGAGGCAGGGAATCAGAGGCAGGGAATCAGAGGCAGGGAATCAGAGGCATGGAATCAGAGGCAGGGAATCAGAGGCAGGGAATCAGAGGCGGGGAATCTGAGGCGGGGAATCTGATGGAGGGAATCTCAGGCGGGGAATCTCAGGCGGGGAATCTCAGGCGGGGAATCTGAGGTGGGGAATCAGAGGCGGGGAAACAGGTGGGTAAACAGAGGCGGGTAAACATAGGCGGATAAATAGAGGCGGGGAAAGAGATGGGCGAAACATAGTGGTTGGAACTTGTGTGTTGAAAATGAGGTACACAGAACAGATCAAACAGAGTTGTTGAAATTGAGGGAGGGAAAGAGAGGCGCGGAAAGAGTGGAAGGGAAAGAGCGGAGGCGAAAGATAGGCGTAGAGACAGAGGCGGGGAATCAGAGGCGGGGAATCAGAGGCAGGGAATCAGAGGCAGGGAATCAGAGGCGGGGAATCAGAGGAGGGGAATCTGAGGCGGGGAATCAGAGGCGGGGAATCAGAGGCGGGGAATCAGAGGCGGGGAATCTGAGGCGGGGAATCTGAGGTGGGGAATTAGAGGTGGGTAATCAGAGGTGGAGAATCAGTGGCAGGGAATCAGAGGCGGGGAATCAGAGGCGGGGAATCAGAGGAGGGGAATCAGAGGCGGGGAATCAGAGGCGGGGAATCAGAGGCGGGGAAACAGAGGCGGGGAATCTGAGGCGGGGAATCTGAGGCGGGGAATCTGAGGCGGGGAATCTGAGGCGGGGAATCTGAGGCGGGGAATCTGAGGCGGGGAATCTGAGGCGGGGAATCAGAGGCGTGGAATCTGAGGCGGGGAATCTGAGGCGGGGAATCTGAGGCGGGGAATCTGAGGCGGGGAATCTGAGGCGGGGAATCTGGGGCGGAGAATCTGAGGCGTGGAATCTGAGGTTGGGAATCAGAGGCGCGGATTCAGAGGCGGAGAATCAGAGGCGGGGAAGAGATGTGTGGATAGGGTGGCCGGAAAAGGGGTGCGGAAAGAGAGGCGGGGAACCAGAGGCGGGGAATCAGAGGCGCGGAATCAGAGACGGGGAATCAGAGGCGGGGAATCTGAGGTGGGGAATCAGAGGCGGGGAATCAGAGGCAGGGAATCAGATGCAGGGAATCAGAGGCAGGGAATCAGAGGCAGTGAATCAGAGGCATGGAATCAGAGGCAGGGAATCAGAGGCAGGGAATCAGAGGCGGGGAATCTGAGGCGGGGAATCTGATGGGGGGAATCTCAGGCGGGGAATCTCAGGCGGGGAATCTCAGGCGGGGAATCTGAGGTGGGGAATCAGAGGCGGGGAAACAGGTGGGTAAACAGAGGCGGGTAAACATAGGCGGATAAATAGAGGCGGGGAAAGAGATGGGCGAAACATAGTGGTTGGAACTTGTGTGTTGAAAATGAGGTACACAGAACAGATCAAACAGAGTTGTTGAAATTGAGGGAGGGAAAGAGAGGCGCAGAAAGAGTGGAGGGGAAAGAGCGGAGGCGAAAGATAGGCGTAGAGACAGAGGCGGGGAATCAGAGGCGGGGAATCAGAGGCAGGGAATCAGAGGCAGGGAATCAGAGGCGGGGAATCAGAGGAGGGGAATCAGAGGCGGGGAATCAGAGGCGGGGAATCAGAGGCGGGGAATCAGAGGCGGGGAATCAGAGGCGGGGAATCAGAGGTGGGGAATCAGAGGCGGGGAATCAGAGGCGGGGAATCAGAGGCGGGGAATCAGAGGCGGGGAATCAGAGGCGGGGAATCAGAGGCGGGGAATCAGAGGCGGGGAATCAGAGGCGGGGAATCTGAGGCGGGGAATCTGAGGCGGGGAATAAGAGCCGGGGAATAAGAGCCGGGGAATAAGAGGCGGGGAATCAGAGGCGGGGAATCAGAGGTGGGGAATCAGAGGTGGGGAATCAGAGGCGGGGAATCAGAGGAGGGGAATCAGAGGCGGGGAATCAGAGGCGGTGAATCAGAGGCGGGGAATTAGAGGCAGGGAATCAGAGCTGGGTATCCTGAGGCGGGGAATCAGAGGCGGGGAATCGGAGGCGGGGAATCAGATGCGGGGAATCAGATGCGGGGTATCAGAGGAAGGGAATCTGAGGCAGGGAATCAGAGGCAGGGAATCAGAAGCAGGGAATCAGAGGCAGGGAATCTGAGGCGGGGAATCTGAGGTGGGAATCAGAGGCGGGGAAACAGGTGGGTAAACAGAGGCGGGTAAACATAGGCGGATAAATAGAGGCGGCGAAAGAGATGGGCGAAACATAGTGGTTGGAACTTGTGTGTTGAAAATGAGGTACACAGAACAGATCAAACAGAGTTGTTGAAATTGAGGGAGGGAAAGAGGGGCGCAGAAAGAGTGGAGGGGAAAGAGCGGAGGCGAAAGATAGGCGTAGAGACAGAGGCGGGGAATCAGAGGCGGGGAATCAGAGGCAGGGAATCAGAGGCGGGGAATCAAAGGCGGGGAATCAAAGGCGGGGAGTCAGAGGTGGGGAATTAGGGGCGGGTAATCAGAGGCGGGGAATCAGAGGCGGGGAATCAGAGGCGGGGAATCAGAGGCGGGGAATCCGAGGCGGGGAATCCGAGGCGGGGAATCCGAGGCGGGGAATCCGAGGCGGGGAATCCGAGGCGGGGAATCCGAGGCGGGGAATCCGAGGCGGGGAATCCGAGGCGGGGAATCCGAGGCGGGGAATCTGAGGCGGCGAATCTGAGGCGGGGAATCTGAGGTGGGGAATCTGAGGCGTGGAATCTGAGGCGGGGAATCTGAGGCGGGGAATCTGAGGCGGGGAATCTGAGGCGGGGAATCTGATGCGGAGAATCTGAGGCGTGGAATCTGAGGTTGGGAATCAGAGGCGCGGATTCAGAGGCGGAGAATCAGAGGCGGGGAAGAGATGTGTGGATAGGGTGGCCGGAAAAGGGGTGCGGAAAGAGAGGCGGGGAACCAGAGGCGGGGAATCAGAGGCGCGGAATCAGAGGCGGGGAATCAGAGGCGGGGAATCTGAGGTGGGGAATCTGAGGCGGGGAATCTGAGGCAGGGAATCAGAGGCAGGGAATCAGAGGCAGGGAATCAGAGGCAGGGAATCAGAGGCACGGAATCAGAGGCAGGGAATCAGAGGAAGGGAATCAGAGGCAGGGAATCAGAGGCAGGGAATCAGAGGCAGGGAATCTGAGGCGGGGAATCTGAGGTGGGGAATCAGAGGTGGGGAAACAGGTGGGTAAATAGAGGCGGGTAAACATAGGCGGATAAATAGAGGCGGGAAAGAGATGGGCGAAACATAGTGGATGGAACTTGTGTGTTGAAAATGAGGTACACAGAACAGATCAAACAGAGTTGTTGAAATTGAGGGAGGGAAAGAGAGGCGCGGAAAGAGTGGAGGGGAAAGAGCGGAGGCGAAAGAGAGGCGTAGAGACAGAGGCGGGGAATCAGAGGCGGGGAATCAGAGGCGGGGAATCAGAGGCAGGGAATCAGAGGCGGGGAATCAAAGGCGGGGAATCAGAGGCGGGGAATCAGAGGCGGGGAATCAGAGGCGGGGAATCAGAGGCGGGGAATCAGAGGCGGGGAATCAGAGGCGGGGAATCAGAGGAGGGGAATCAGAGGCGGGGAATCAGAGGCGGGGAATCAGAGGCGGGGAATCAGTGGCGGGGAATCAGAGGCGGGGAATCAAAGGCGGGGAATCAGAGGCGGGGAATCTGAGGCGGGGAATCTGAGGCGGGGAATAAGAGCCGGGGAATAAGAGGCGGGGAATCAGAGGTGGGGAATCAGAGGTGGGGAATCAGAGGTGGGGAATCAGATGCGGGGAATCAGAGGAGGGGAATCAGAGGCGGGGAATCAGAGGAGGGGAATCAGAGGCGGGGAATCAGAGGCAGGGAATCAGAGGCGGTGAATCAGAGGCGGGGAATTAGATGCAGGGAATCAGAGCCGGGTATCCTGAGGCGGGGAATCAGAGGCGGGGAATCAGAGGCGGGGAATCAGAGGCGGGGAATCAGATGCGGGGTATCAGAGGAAGGGAATCCGAGGCAGGGAATCAGAAGCAGGGAATCAGAGGTGGGGAATCTGAGGCGGGGAATCAGAGGCGGGGAATCAGAGGAGGGGAATCAGAGGAGGGGAATCAGAGGAGAGGAATCAGAGGCGGGTAATCAGAGGTGGGGAATCAGAGGCGGGGAATCAGAGGCGGGGAATCAGAGGCGGGGAATCAGAGGCGGGGAATCAGAGGCGGGGAATCAGAGGCGGGGAATCAGAGGCGGGGAATCAGAGGCGTGAATCAGAGGCGGGGAATCAGAGGCGGGGAATCAGAGGCGGGGAATCTGAGGCAGGGAATCTGAGGCGGGGAATTTGAGCCGGGGAATAAGAGGCGGTGAATCAGAGGCGGGGAATCAGAGGTGGGGAATCAGAGGTGGGGAATCAGAGGCGGGGAATCAGAGGAGGGGAATCAGAGGCGGGGAATCAGAGGAGGGGAATGAGAGGTGGGGAATCAGAGGAGGGGAATCAGAGGCGGGGAATCAGAGGCGGGGAATCAGAGGCGGGGAATCAGGGGCGGGGAACCAGAGGCGGGGAATCAGAGGCGGGGAATCTGAGGCAGGGAATCTAAGGCGGGGAATTTGAGCCGGGGAATAAGAGGCGGGGAATCAGAGGCGGGGAATCAGAGGTGGGGAATCAGAGGTGGGGAATCAGAGGCGGGGAATCAGAGGAGGGGAATCAGAGGCGGGGAATCAGAGGCGGTGAATCAGAGGCGGGGAATTAGAGGCAGGGTATCAGAGCCGGGTATCCTGAGGTGGGGAATCAGAGGCGGGGAATCAGAGGCGGGGAATCAGAGGCGGGGAATCAGAAGCAGGGAATCAGAGGCAGGGAATCTGAGGCAGGGAATCTGAGGCGGGGAATCTGAGGCGGGGAATCTGAGGTGGGGAATCAGAGGAGCGGATTCAGTGGCGGGGAAACAGAAGGGGGAAAAGAGATGTTTGGAAAGAGAGGCAGAGAAACAGGCGCACAAATAAAGACAGGGAAAGAGAGGAGGGGAATCTGAGGCCGGGAAAGTTGCGCGGAAAGGGAGGCGGAGAATCAGAGGCGGGGAATCAGAGGCGGGGAATCAAAGGGGGGGAATCCGAGGCGGGGAAACCGAGGCGGGGAATCCGAAGCAGGGAATCCGAGGCGGGGTATCCGAGGCGGGGAATCCGAGGCGGGGAATCCGAGGCGGGGAATCCGAGGCGGGGAATCCGAGGCGGGGAATCCGAGGCGGGGAATCCGAGGCGGGGAATCCGAGGCGGGGAATCAGAGGCGGGGAATCCGAGGCGGGGAATCCGAGGCGGGGAATCCGAGGCGGGGAATCCGAGGCGGGGAATCCGAGGCGGGGAATCCGAGGCGGGGAATCCGAGGCGGGGAATCCGAGGCGGGGAATCCGAGGCGGGGAATCCGAGGCGGGGAATCCGAGGTGGGGAATCCGAGGCGGGGAATCCGAGGCGGGGAATCCGAGGCGGGGAATTAGAGGCAGGGAATCAGAGCTGGGTATCCTGAGGCGGGGAATCAGAGGCGGGGAATCAGAGGCGGGGAATCAGATGCGGGGAATCAGATGCGGGGTATCAGAGGAAGGGAATCTGAGGCAGGGAATCAGAGGCAGGGAATCAGAAGCAGGGAATAAGAGGCAGGGAATCTGAGGCGGGGAATCTGAGGTGGGAATCAGAGGCGGGGAAACAGGTGGGTAAACAGAGGCGGGTAAACATAGGCGGATAAATAGAGGCGGCGAAAGAGATGGGCGAAACATAGTGGTTGGAACTTGTGTGTTGAAAATGAGGTACACAGAACAGATCAAACAGAGTTGTTGAAATTGAGGGAGGGAAAGAGGGGCGCGGAAAGAGTGGAGGGGAAAGAGAGGAGGCGAAAGATAGGCGTAGAGACAGAGGCGGGGAAACAGAGGCGGGGAATCAGAGGCAGGGAAACAGAGGCGGGGAATCAAAGGCGGGGAATCAAAGGCGGGGAGTCAGAGGTGGGGAATTAGGGGCGGGTAATCAGAGGTGGGGAATCAGAGGCAGGGAATCAGAGGCGGGGAATCAGAGGCGGGGAATCAGAGGCGGGGAATCAGAGGCGGGGAATCAGAGGCGGGGAATCAGAGGCGGGGAATCTGAGGCAGGGAATCTGAGGAGGGGAATCTGAGCCGGGGAATAAGAGGCGGGGAATCAGAGGCGGGGAATCAGAGGCGGGGAATCAGAGGTGGGGAATCAGAGGTGGGGAATCAGAGGCGGGGAATCCGATGCGGGGAATCCGAGGCGGGGAATCCGAGGCGGGGAATCCGAGGCGGGGAATCCGAGGCGGGGAATCCGAGGCGGGGAATCCGAGGCGGGGAATCCGAGGCGGGGAATCCGAGGCGGGGAATCCGAGGCGGGGAATCCGAGGCGGGGAATCCGAGGCGGGGAATCTGAGGCGGCGAATCTGAGGCGGGGAATCTGAGGTGGGGAATCTGAGGCGTGGAATCTGAGGCGGGGAATCTGAGGCGGGGAATCTGAGGCGGGGAATCTGAGGCGGGGAATCTGATGCGGAGAATCTGAGGCGTGGAATCTGAGGTTGGGAATCAGAGGCGCGGATTCAGAGGCGGAGAATCAGAGGCGGGGAAGAGATGTGTGGATAGGGTGGCCGGAAAAGGGGTGCGGAAAGAGAGGCGGGGAACCAGAGGCGGGGAATCAGAGGCGCGGAATCAGAGGTGGGGAATCAGAGGCGGGGAATCTGAGGTGGGGAATCAGAGGCGGGGAATCTGAGGCAGGGAATCAGAGGCAGGGAATCAGAGGCAGGGAATCAGAGGCAGGGAATCTGAGGCGGGGAATCTGAGGCGGGGAATCAGAGGCGGGGAAACAGGTGGGTAAACAGAGGCGGGTAAACATAGGCGGATAAATAGAGGCGGGAAAGAGATGGGCGAAACATAGTGGTTGGAACTTGTGTGTTGAAAATGAGGTACACAGAACAGATCAAACAGAGTTGTTCAAATTGAGGGAGGGAAAGAGAGGCGCGGAAAGAGTGGAGGGGAAAGAGCGGAGGCGAAAGATAGGCGTAGAGACAGAGGCGGGGAATCAGAGGCGGGGAATCAGAGGCGGGGATTCAGAGGCGGGGAATCAGAGGCGGGGAATCAAAGGCGGGGAATCAGAGGCGGGGAATCAGAGGTGGGGAATCAGAGGCGGGGAATCAGAGGCGGGGAATCAGAGGCGGGGAATCAGAGGAGGGGAATCAGAGGAGGGGAATCAGAGGCGGGGAATCAGAGGCGGGGAATCAGAGGCGGGGAATCAGAGGCGGGGAATCAGAGGCGGGGAATCAGAGGCGGGGAATCAGAGGCGGGGAATCAGAGGCGGGGAATAAGAGCCGGGGAATAAGAGGCGGGGAATCAGAGGTGGGGAATCAGAGGTGGGGAATCAGAGGTGGGGAATCAGATGCGGGGAATCAGAGGTGGGGAATCAGAGGCGGTGAATCAGAGGCGGGGAATTAGAGGCAGGGAATCAGAGGAGGGGAATCAGAGGCGGGGAATCAGAGGAGGGGAATCAGAGGCGGGGAATCAGAGGAGGGGAATCAGAGGCGGGGAATCAGAGGCGGGGAATCAGAGGAGGGGAATCAGAGGCGGGGAATCAGAGGAGGGGAATCAGAGGCGGGGAATCAGAGGCGGGGAATCAGAGGAGGGGAATCAGAGGCGGGGAATAAGAGCCGGGGAATCAGAGGCGGGGAATCAGAGGAGGGGAATCAGAGGCGGGGAATCAGAGGTGGGGAATCAGAGGCGGTGAATCAGAGGCGGGGAATTAGAGGCAGGGAATCAGAGCCGGGTATCCTGAGGCGGGGAATCAGAGGCGGGGAATCAGAGGCGGGGAATCAGAGGCGGGGAATCAGATGCGGGGTATCAGAGGAAGGGAATCCGAGGCAGAGAATCAGAGGCAGGGAATCAGAAGCAGGGAATCAGAGGCGGGGAATCTGAGGCGGGGAATCAGAGGCGGGGAATCAGAGGCGGGGAATCAGAGGCGGGGAATCATAGGCGGGGAATCAGAGGCGGGGAATCAGAGGCAGGGAATCAGATGAAGGGAATCAGAGGCGGGTTATCAGAGGGGGGAAATGAGATGTGGGAAACGAGTTGCAGAGAAAGGCACGGAAATAGAGGCAGGGAAAGAGAGGCAGGGTATCAGAGGAGGGGAATCAGGGGCGTGGAATCAGAGACACGGAAAGAGAGGTGTGGAATCAGAGGCACGGAATCAGAGATGGCGAATCTGAGCTGGGAAATCAGATGCAGAGCAACAGAGGCGGTGAAACATCGGTGCGGAATCGGAGGCGGGGAATCAGAGGCGGGGAATCTGAGGTGGGGAATCAGAGGCGGGGAATCAGAGGCAGGGAATCAGAGGCAGGGAATCAGAGGCAGGGAATCTAAGGCAGGGAATCAGAGGCAGGGAATCAGAGGCAGGGAATCAGAGGCAGGGAATCTGAGGTGGGGAATCAGAGGCGGGGAAACAGGTGGTTAAACAGAGGCAGGTAAACATAGGCGGATAAATAGAGGCGGGTAAAGAGATGGGTGAAACATAGTGGTTGGAACTTGTGTGTTGAAAATGAGGTACACAGAACAGATCAAACAGAGTTGTTGAAATTGAGGAAGGGAAAGAGAGGCGCGGAAAGAGTGGAGGGGAAAGAGCGGAGGCGAAAGATAGGCGTAGAGACAGAGGCGGGGAATCAGAGGCGGGGAATCAGAGGCAGGGAATCAGAGGCAGGGAATCAGAGGCGGGGATTCAGAGGCGGGGAATCAGAGGCGGGGAATCAGAGGCGGGGAATCAGAGGAGGGGAATCAGAGGCGGGGAATCAGAGGCGGGGAATCAGAGGCGGGGAATCTGAGGCAGGGTATCTGAGGCGGGGAATTTGAGCCGGGGAATCAGAGGCGGGGAATCAGAGGAGGGGAATCAGAGGTGGGTAATCAGAGGTGGGGAATCAGAGGCGGGGAATCAGAGGCGGGGAATCAGAGGCGGGGAATCAGAGGAGGGGAATCAGAGGCGGGGAATCAGAGGCGGGGAATCAGAGGCGGGGAATCTGAGGCAGGGAATCTGAGGCGGGGAATTTGAGCCGGGGAATAAGAGGCGGGGAATCAGAGGCGGGGAATCAGAGGTGGGGAATCAGAGGTGGGGAATCAGAGGCGGGGAATCAGAGGAGGGGAATCAGAGGCGGGGAATCAGAGGAGGGGAATCAGAGGCGGGGAATCAGAGGTGGGGAATCAGAGGCGGGGAATCAGAGGCGGTGAATCAGAGGCGGGGAATTAGAGGCAGGGTATCAGAGCCGGGTATCCTGAGGTGGGGAATCAGAGGCGGGGAATCAGAGGCGGGGAATCAGAAGCAGGGAATCAGAGGCAGGGAATCTGAGGCAGGGAATCTGAGGCGGGGAATCTGAGGCGGGGAATCTGAGGTGGGGAATCAGAGGCGCGGATTCAGTGGCGGGGAAACAGAAGGGGGAAAAGAGATGTGTGGAAAGAGAGGCAGAGAAACAGGCGCACAAATAAAGACAGGGAAACAGAGGAGGGGAATCTGAGGCCGGGAAAGTTGCGCGGAAAGGGAGGCGGAGAATCAGAGGCGGGGAATCAGAGGCGGGGAATCAAAGGGGGGGAATCCGAGGCGGGGAATCCGAGGCGGGGAATCCGAGGCGGGGAATCCGAGGCGGGGAATCCGAGGCGGGGAATCCGAGGCGGGGAATCCGAGGCGGGGAATCCGAGGCGGGGTATCCGAGGTGGGGAATCCGAGGCGGGGAATCCGAGGCGGAGAATCCGAGGCGGGGAATCCGAGGCGGGGAATCCGAGGCGGGGAATCCGAGGCGGGGAATCCGAGGCGGGGAATCCGAGGCGGGGAATCCGAGGCGGGGAATCTGAGGCGGGGAATCTGAGGCGGGGAATCAGAGGCGGGGAAACAGGTGGGTAAACAGAGGCGGGTAAACATAGGCGGATAAATAGAGGCGGGAAAGAGATGCGCGAAACATAGTGGTTGGAACTTGTGTGTTGAAAATGAGGTACACAGAACAGATCAAACAGAGTTGTTCAAATTGAGGAAGGGAAAGAGAGGCGCGGAAAGAGTGGAGGGGAAAGAGCGGAGGCGAAAGATAGGCGTAGAGACAGAGGCGGGGAATCAGAGGCGGGGAATCAGAGGCGGGGAATCAGAGGCGGGGAATCAGAGGCGGGGAATCAAAGGCGGGGAATCAGAGGCGGGGAATCAGAGGTGGGGAATCAGAGGCGGGGAATCAGAGGCGGGGAATCAGAGGCGGGGAATCAGAGGAGGGGAATCAGAGTCGGGGAATCAGAGGCGGGGAATCAGAGGCGGGGAATCAGAGGCGGGGAATCAGAGGCGGGGAATCAGAGGCGGGGAATCAGAGGCGGGGAATCAGAGGCGGGGAATCTGAGGCGGGGAATCTGAGGCGGGGAATAAGAGCCGGGGAATAAGAGGCGGGGAATCAGAGGTGGGGAATCAGAGGTGGGGAATCAGAGGTGGGGAATCAGATGCGGGGAATCAGAGGTGGGGAATCAGAGGCGGTGAATCAGAGGCGGGGAATTAGAGGCAGGGAATCAGAGGAGGGGAATCAGAGGCGGGGAATCAGAGTAGGGGAATCAGAGGCGGGGAATCAGAGGAGGGGAATCAGAGGCGGGGAATCAGAGGCGGGGAATCAGAGGAGGGGAATCAGAGGCGGGGAATCAGAGGAGGGGAATCAGAGGCGGGGAATCAGAGGCGGGGAATCAGAGGAGGGGAATCAGAGGCGGGGAATAAGAGCCGGGGAATCAGAGGCGGGGAATCAGAGGAGGGGAATCAGAGGCGGGGAATCAGAGGTGGGGAATCAGAGGCAGTGAATCAGAGGCGGGGAATTAGAGGCAGGGAATCAGAGCCGGGTATCCTGAGGCGGGGAATCAGAGGCGGGGAATCAGAGGCGGGGAATCAGAGGCGGGGAATCAGATGCGGGGTATCAGAGGAAGGGAATCCGAGGCAGAGAATCAGAGGCAGGGAATCAGAAGCAGGGAATCAGAGGCGGGGAATCTGAGGCGGGGAATCAGAGGCGGGGAATCAGAGGCGGGGAATCAGAGGCGGGGAATCATAGGCGGGGAATCAGAGGCGGGGAATCAGAGGCAGGGAATCAGATGAAGGGAATCAGAGGCGGGTTATCAGAGGGGGGAAATGAGATGTGGGAAACGAGTTGCAGAGAAAGGCACGGAAATAGAGGCAGGGAAAGAGAGGCAGGGTATCAGAGGAGGGGAATCAGGGGCGTGGAATCAGAGACACGGAAAGAGAGGTGTGGAATCAGAGGCACGGAATCAGAGATGGCGAATCTGAGCTGGGAAATCAGATGCAGAGCAACAGAGGCGGTGAAACATCGGTGCGGAATCGGAGGCGGGGAATCAGAGGCGGGGAATCTGAGGTGGGGAATCAGAGGCGGGGAATCAGAGGCAGGGAATCAGAGGCAGGGAATCAGAGGCAGGGAATCTAAGGCAGGGAATCAGAGGCAGGGAATCAGAGGCAGGGAATCAGAGGCAGGGAATCTGAGGTGGGGAATCAGAGGCGGGGAAACAGGTGGTTAAACAGAGGCAGGTAAACATAGGCGGATAAATAGAGGCGGGTAAAGAGATGGGTGAAACATAGTGGTTGGAACTTGTGTGTTGAAAATGAGGTACACAGAACAGATCAAACAGAGTTGTTGAAATTGAGGAAGGGAAAGAGAGGCGCGGAAAGAGTGGAGGGGAAAGAGCGGAGGCGAAAGATAGGCGTAGAGACAGAGGCGGGGAATCAGAGGCGGGGAATCAGAGGCAGGGAATCAGAGGCAGGGAATCAGAGGCGGGGATTCAGAGGCGGGGAATCAGAGGCGGGGAATCAGAGGCGGGGAATCTGAGGCAGGGAATCTGAGGCGGGGAATTTGAGCCGGGGAATCAGAGGCGGGGAATCAGAGGAGGGGAATCAGAGGTGGGTAATCAGAGGTGGGGAATCAGAGGCGGGGAATCAGAGGCGGGGAATCAGAGGCGGGGAATCAGAGGAGGGGAATCAGAGGCGGGGAATCAGAGGCGGGGAATCAGAGGCGGGGAATCTGAGGCAGGGAATCTGAGGCGGGGAATTTGAGCCGGGGAATAAGAGGCGGGGAATCAGAGGCGGGGAATCAGAGGTGGGGAATCAGAGGTGGGGAATCAGAGGCGGGGAATCAGAGGAGGGGAATCAGAGGCGGGGAATCAGAGGAGGGGAATCAGAGGCGGGGAATCAGAGGTGGAGAATCAGAGGCGGGGAATCAGAGGCGGTGAATCAGAGGCGGGGAATTAGAGGCGGGGAATCAGAAGCAGGGAATCAGAGGCAGGGAATCTGAGGCAGGGAATCTGAGGCGGGGAATCTGAGGCGGGGAATCAGAGGCGGGGAATCAGAAGCAGGGAATCAGAGGCAGGGAATCTGAGGCAGGGAATCTGAGGCGGGGAATCTGAGGCGGGGAATCTGAGGTGGGGAATCAGAGGCGCGGATTCAGTGGCGGGGAAACAGAAGGGGGAAAAGAGATGTGTGGAAAGAGAGGCAGAGAAACAGGCGCACAAATAAAGACAGGGAAACAGAGGAGGGGAATCTGAGGCCGGGAAAGTTGCGCGGAAAGGGAGGCGGAGAATCAGAGGCGGGGAATCAGAGGCGGGGAATCAAAGGGGGGGAATCCGAGGCGGGGAATCCGAGGCGGGGAATCCGAGGCGGGGAATCCGAGGCGGGGAATCCGAGGCGGGGAATCCGAGGCGGGGAATCCGAGGCGGGGTATCCGAGGCGGGGAATCCGAGGCGGGGAATCCGAGGCGGGGAATCCGAGGCGGGGAATCCGAGGCGGGGAATCCGAGGCGGGGAATCCGAAGCGGGGAATCCGAGGCGGGGAATCCGAGGCGGGGAATCCGAGGCGGGGAATCCGAGGCGGGGAATCCGAGGCGGGGAATCCGAGGCGGGGAATCCGAGGCGGGGAATCCGAGGCGGGGAATCCGAGGCGGGGAATCAGAGGAGGGGAATCAGAGGCGGGGAATCAGAGGCGGGGAATCAGAGGCGGGGAATCTGAGGCAGGGTATCTGAGGCGGGGAATTTGAGCCGGGGAATCAGAGGCGGGGAATCAGAGGAGGGGAATCAGAGGTGGGTAATCAGAGGTGGGGAATCAGAGGCGGGGAATCAGAGGCGGGGAATCAGAGGCGGGGAATCAGAGGAGGGGAATCAGAGGCGGGGAATCAGAGGCGGGGAATCAGAGGCGGGGAATCTGAGGCAGGGAATCTGAGGCGGGGAATTTGAGCCGGGGAATAAGAGGCGGGGAATCAGAGGCGGGGAATCAGAGGTGGGGAATCAGAGGTGGGGAATCAGAGGCGGGGAATCAGAGGAGGGGAATCAGAGGCGGGGAATCAGAGGAGGGGAATCAGAGGCGGGGAATCAGAGGTGGGGAATCAGAGGCGGGGAATCAGAGGCGGTGAATCAGAGGCGGGGAATTAGAGGCAGGGTATCAGAGCCGGGTATCCTGAGGTGGGGAATCAGAGGCGGGGAATCAGAGGCGGGGAATCAGAAGCAGGGAATCAGAGGCAGGGAATCTGAGGCAGGGAATCTGAGGCGGGGAATCTGAGGCGGGGAATCTGAGGTGGGGAATCAGAGGCGCGGATTCAGTGGCGGGGAAACAGAAGGGGGAAAAGAGATGTGTGGAAAGAGAGGCAGAGAAACAGGCGCACAAATAAAGACAGGGAAACAGAGGAGGGGAATCTGAGGCCGGGAAAGTTGCGCGGAAAGGGAGGCGGAGAATCAGAGGCGGGGAATCAGAGGCGGGGAATCAAAGGGGGGGAATCCGAGGCGGGGAATCCGAGGCGGGGAATCCGAGGCGGGGAATCCGAGGCGGGGAATCCGAGGCGGGGAATCCGAGGCGGGGAATCCGAGGCGGGGTATCCGAGGTGGGGAATCCGAGGCGGGGAATCCGAGGCGGGGAATCCGAGGCGGGGAATCCGAGGCGGGGAATCCGAGGCGGGGAATCCGAGGCGGGGAATCCGAGGCGGGGAATCCGAGGCGGGGAATCCGAGGCGGGGAATCTGAGGCGGGGAATCTGAGGCGGGGAATCAGAGGCGGGGAAACAGGTGGGTAAACAGAGGCGGGTAAACATAGGCGGATAAATAGAGGCGGGAAAGAGATGCGCGAAACATAGTGGTTGGAACTTGTGTGTTGAAAATGAGGTACACAGAACAGATCAAACAGAGTTGTTCAAATTGAGGAAGGGAAAGAGAGGCGCGGAAAGAGTGGAGGGGAAAGAGCGGAGGCGAAAGATAGGCGTAGAGACAGAGGCGGGGAATCAGAGGCGGGGAATCAGAGGCGGGGAATCAGAGGCGGGGAATCAGAGGCGGGGAATCAAAGGCGGGGAATCAGAGGCGGGGAATCAGAGGTGGGGAATCAGAGGCGGGGAATCAGAGGCGGGGAATCAGAGGCGGGGAATCAGAGGAGGGGAATCAGAGGCGGGGAATCAGAGGCGGGGAATCAGAGGCGGGGAATCAGAGGCGGGGAATCAGAGGCGGGGAATCAGAGGCGGGGAATCAGAGGCGGGGAATCAGAGGCGGGGAATCTGAGGCGGGGAATCTGAGGCGGGGAATAAGAGCCGGGGAATAAGAGGCGGGGAATCAGAGGTGGGGAATCAGAGGTGGGGAATCAGAGGTGGGGAATCAGATGCGGGGAATCAGAGGTGGGGAATCAGAGGCGGTGAATCAGAGGCGGGGAATTAGAGGCAGGGAATCAGAGGAGGGGAATCAGAGGCGGGGAATCAGAGTAGGGGAATCAGAGGCGGGGAATCAGAGGAGGGGAATCAGAGGCGGGGAATCAGAGGCGGGGAATCAGAGGAGGGGAATCAGAGGCGGGGAATCAGAGGAGGGGAATCAGAGGCGGGGAATCAGAGGCGGGGAATCAGAGGAGGGGAATCAGAGGCGGGGAATAAGAGCCGGGGAATCAGAGGCGGGGAATCAGAGGAGGGGAATCAGAGGCGGGGAATCAGAGGTGGGGAATCAGAGGCAGTGAATCAGAGGCGGGGAATTAGAGGCAGGGAATCAGAGCCGGGTATCCTGAGGCGGGGAATCAGAGGCGGGGAATCAGAGGCGGGGAATCAGAGGCGGGGAATCAGATGCGGGGTATCAGAGGAAGGGAATCCGAGGCAGAGAATCAGAGGCAGGGAATCAGAAGCAGGGAATCAGAGGCGGGGAATCTGAGGCGGGGAATCAGAGGCGGGGAATCAGAGGCGGGGAATCAGAGGCGGGGAATCATAGGCGGGGAATCAGAGGCGGGGAATCAGAGGCAGGGAATCAGATGAAGGGAATCAGAGGCGGGTTATCAGAGGGGGGAAATGAGATGTGGGAAACGAGTTGCAGAGAAAGGCACGGAAATAGAGGCAGGGAAAGAGAGGCAGGGTATCAGAGGAGGGGAATCAGGGGCGTGGAATCAGAGACACGGAAAGAGAGGTGTGGAATCAGAGGCACGGAATCAGAGATGGCGAATCTGAGCTGGGAAATCAGATGCAGAGCAACAGAGGCGGTGAAACATCGGTGCGGAATCGGAGGCGGGGAATCAGAGGCGGGGAATCTGAGGTGGGGAATCAGAGGCGGGGAATCAGAGGCAGGGAATCAGAGGCAGGGAATCAGAGGCAGGGAATCTAAGGCAGGGAATCAGAGGCAGGGAATCAGAGGCAGGGAATCAGAGGCAGGGAATCTGAGGTGGGGAATCAGAGGCGGGGAAACAGGTGGTTAAACAGAGGCAGGTAAACATAGGCGGATAAATAGAGGCGGGTAAAGAGATGGGTGAAACATAGTGGTTGGAACTTGTGTGTTGAAAATGAGGTACACAGAACAGATCAAACAGAGTTGTTGAAATTGAGGAAGGGAAAGAGAGGCGCGGAAAGAGTGGAGGGGAAAGAGCGGAGGCGAAAGATAGGCGTAGAGACAGAGGCGGGGAATCAGAGGCGGGGAATCAGAGGCAGGGAATCAGAGGCAGGGAATCAGAGGCGGGGATTCAGAGGCGGGGAATCAGAGGCGGGGAATCAGAGGCGGGGAATCTGAGGCAGGGAATCTGAGGCGGGGAATTTGAGCCGGGGAATCAGAGGCGGGGAATCAGAGGAGGGGAATCAGAGGTGGGTAATCAGAGGTGGGGAATCAGAGGCGGGGAATCAGAGGCGGGGAATCAGAGGCGGGGAATCAGAGGAGGGGAATCAGAGGCGGGGAATCAGAGGCGGGGAATCAGAGGCGGGGAATCTGAGGCAGGGAATCTGAGGCGGGGAATTTGAGCCGGGGAATAAGAGGCGGGGAATCAGAGGCGGGGAATCAGAGGTGGGGAATCAGAGGTGGGGAATCAGAGGCGGGGAATCAGAGGAGGGGAATCAGAGGCGGGGAATCAGAGGAGGGGAATCAGAGGCGGGGAATCAGAGGTGGAGAATCAGAGGCGGGGAATCAGAGGCGGTGAATCAGAGGCGGGGAATTAGAGGCGGGGAATCAGAAGCAGGGAATCAGAGGCAGGGAATCTGAGGCAGGGAATCTGAGGCGGGGAATCTGAGGCGGGGAATCAGAGGCGGGGAATCAGAAGCAGGGAATCAGAGGCAGGGAATCTGAGGCAGGGAATCTGAGGCGGGGAATCTGAGGCGGGGAATCTGAGGTGGGGAATCAGAGGCGCGGATTCAGTGGCGGGGAAACAGAAGGGGGAAAAGAGATGTGTGGAAAGAGAGGCAGAGAAACAGGCGCACAAATAAAGACAGGGAAACAGAGGAGGGGAATCTGAGGCCGGGAAAGTTGCGCGGAAAGGGAGGCGGAGAATCAGAGGCGGGGAATCAGAGGCGGGGAATCAAAGGGGGGGAATCCGAGGCGGGGAATCCGAGGCGGGGAATCCGAGGCGGGGAATCCGAGGCGGGGAATCCGAGGCGGGGAATCCGAGGCGGGGAATCCGAGGCGGGGTATCCGAGGCGGGGAATCCGAGGCGGGGAATCCGAGGCGGGGAATCCGAGGCGGGGAATCCGAGGCGGGGAATCCGAGGCGGGGAATCCGAAGCGGGGAATCCGAGGCGGGGAATCCGAGGCGGGGAATCCGAGGCGGGGAATCCGAGGCGGGGAATCCGAGGCGGGGAATCCGAGGCGGGGAATCCGAGGCGGGGAATCCGAGGCGGGGAATCCGAGGCGGGGAATCCGAGGCGGGGAATCCGAGGCGGGGAATCCGAGGCGGGGAATCCGAGGCGAGAATCCGAGGCGGGGAATCCGAGGCGGGGAATCCGAGGCGGGGAATCCGAGGCGGGGAATCCGAGGCGGGGAATCCGAGGCGGGGAATCCGAGGCGGGGAATCCGAGGCGGGGAATCCGAGGCGGGGAATCCGAGGCGGGGAATCTGAGGCGGGGAATCTGAGGCGGGGAATCTGAGGCGGAGAATCTGAGGCGTGGAATTTGAGGTTGGGAATCAGAGGCGCGGATTCAGAGGCGGAGAATCAGAGGCTGGGAAGAGATGTGTGGATAGGGTGGCCGGAAAAGGGGTGCGGAAAGAGAGGCGGGGAACCAGAGGCGGGGAATCAGAGGCGCGGAATCAGAGGCGGGGAATCAGAGGCGGGGAATCAGAGGCGGGGAATCTGAGGCGGGGAATCAGAGGCGGGGAATCAGAGGCAGGGAATCAGAGGCAGGGAATCAGAGGCAGGGAATCAGAGGCAGGGAATCAGAGGCAGGGAATCAGAGGCAGGGAATCAGAGGCGGGGAATCAGAGGCGGGGAATCTGAGGCGGGGAATCTGAGGCGGGGAATCTGAGGCGGGGAATCTGATGGGGGAAATCTCAGGCGGGGAATCTCAGGCGGGGAATCTCAGGCGGGGAATCTCAGGCGGGGAATCTGAGGTGGGGAATCAGAGGCGGGGAAACAGGTGGGTAAACAGAGGCGGGTAAACATAGGCGGATAAATAGAGGCTGGGAAAGAGATGGGCAAAACATAGTGGTTGGAACTTGTGTGTTGAAAATGAGGTACACAGAACAGATCAAACAGAGTTGTTGAAATTGAGGGAGGGAAAGAGAGGCGCGGAAAGAGTGGAGGGGAAAGAGCGGAGGCGAAAGATAGGCGTAGAGACAGAGGCGGGGAATCAGATGCGGGGAATCAGAGGCAGGGAATCAGAGGCGGGGAATCAAAGGCGGGGAATCAAAGGCGGGGAATCAGAGGTGGGGAATTAGAGGCGGGTAATCAGAGGTGGAGAATCAGAGGCAGGGAATCAGAGGCGGGGAATCAGAGGCGGGGAATCAGAGGAGGGGAATCAGAGGCGGGGAATCAGAAGCGGGGAATCAGAGGCGGGGAATCAGAGGCGGGGAATCTGAGGCAGGGAATCTGAGGCGGGGAATAAGAGCCGGGGAATAAGAGGCGGGGAATCAGAGGCGGGGAATCAGAGGTGGGGAATCAGAGGTGGGGAATCAGAGGCGGGGAATCAGAGGAGGGGAATCAGAGGCGGGGAATCAGAGGTGGGGAATCAGAGGCGGGGAATCAGAGGCGGTGAATCAGAGGCGGGGAATTAGAGGCAGGGAATCAGAGCCGGGTATCCTGAGGCGGGGAATCAGAGGCGGGGAATCAGAGGTGGGGAATCAGATGCGGGGTATCAGAGGAAGGGAATCTGAGGCAGGGAATCAGAGGCAGGGAATCAGAAGCAGGGAATCAGAGGCAGGGAATCTGAGGCGGGGAATCTGAGGTGGGAATCAGAGGCGGGGAAACAGGTGGGTACACAGAGGCGGGTAAACATAGGCGGATAAATAGAGGCGGGGAAAGAGATGGGCGAAACATAGTGGTTGGAACTTGTGTGTTGAAAATGAGGTACACAGAACAGATCAAACAGAGTTGTTGAAATTGAGGGAGGGAAAGAGGGGCGCGGAAAGAGTGGAGGGGAAAGAGCGGAGGCGAAAGATAGGCGTAGAGACAGAGGCGGGGAGTCAGAGGCGGGGAATCAGAGGCGGGGAATCAGAGGCGGGGAATCAGAGGCGGGGAATCAAAGTTGGGGAATCAAAGGCGGGGAATCAAAGGCGGGGAGTCAGAGTTGGGGAATCAGAGGTGGGGAATCAGAGGCAGGGAATCAGAGGCGGGGAATCAGAGGCGGGGAATCAGAGGAGGGGAATCAGAGGCGGGGAATCAGAGGCGGGGAATCAGAGGCGGGGAATCAGAGGCGGGGAATCAGAGGCGGGGAATCTGAGGCAGGGAATCTGAGGCGGGGAATTTGAGCCGGGGAATAAGAGGCGGGGAATCAGAGGCGGGGAATCAGAGGTGGGGAATCAGAGGTGGGGAATCAGAGGCGGGGAATCAGAGGAGGGGAATCAGAGGCGGGGAATCAGAGGAGGGGAATCAGAGGCGGGGAATCAGAGGTGGGGAATCAGAGGCGGGGAATCAGAGGCGGTGAATCAGAGGCGGGGAATTAGAGGCAGGGAATCAGAGCCGGGTATCCTGAGGCGGGGAATCAGAGGCGGGGAATCAGAGGCGGGGAATCAGAGGCGGGGAATCAGAGGCGGGGAATCAGAAGCAGGGAATCAGAGGCAGGGAATCTGAGGCAGGGAATCTGAGGCGGGGAATCTGAGGTGGGGAATCTGAGGTGGGGAATCAGAGGCGCGGATTCAGTGGCGGGGAAACAGAAGGGGGAAAAGAGATGTGTGGAAAGAGAGGCAGAGAAACAGGCGCTCAAATAAAGACAGGGAAAGAGAGGAGGGGAATCTGAGGGCGGGAAAGTTGCGCGGAAAGGGAGGCGGAGAATCAGAGGCTGGGAATCCGAGGCGGGGAATCCGAGGCGGGGAATCCGAGGCGGGGATTCCGAGGCGGGGAATCCGAGGCGGGGAATCCGAGGCGGGGAATCAGAGGCGGGGAATCTGAGGCGGGGAATCAGAGGCGGGGAATCAGAGGTGGGGAATCTGAGGCAGGGAATCTGAGGTGGGGAATTTGAGCCGGGGAATAAGAGGCGGCGAATCACAGGCGGGGAATCAGAGGTGGGGAATCAGAGGTGGGGAATCAGAGGAGGGGAAACAGAGGCGGGGAATCAGAGGTGGGGAATCAGAGGCGGGGAAACAGGTGGTTAAACAGAGGCAGGTAAACATAGGCGGATAAATAAAGGCGGGTAAAGAGATGGGTGAAACATAGTGGTTGGAACTTGTGTGTTGAAAATGAGGTACACAGAACAGATCAAACAGAGTTGTTGAAATTGAGGAAGGGAAAGAGAGGCGCGGAAAGAGTGGAGGGGAAAGAGCGGAGGCGAAAGATAGGCGTAGAGACAGAGGCGGGGAATCAGAGGCGGGGAATCAGAGGCAGGGAATCAGAGGCAGGGAATCAGAGGCGGGGAATCAAAGGCGGGGAATCAGAGGCGGGGAATCAGAGGAGGGGAATCAGAGGCGGGGAATCAGAGGAGGGGAATCAGAGGCGGGGAATCAGAGGCGGGGAATCAGAGGAGGGGAATCAGAGGCGGGTAATCAGAGGTGGGGAATCAGAGGCGGGGAATCAGAGGCGGGGAATCAGAGGCGGGGAATCAGAGGAGGGGAATCAGAGGCGGGGAATCAGAGGCGGGGAATCAGAGGCGGGGAATCAGAGGCGGGGAATCAGAGGCGGGGAATCAGAGGCGGGGAATCAGAGGCGGGGAATCTGAGGCGGGGAATCTGAGGCGGGGAATTTGAGCCGGGGAATAAGAGGCGGGGAATCAGAGGCGGGGAATCAGAGGTGGGGAATCAGAGGTGGGGAATCAGAGGCGGGGAATCAGAGGAGGGGAATCAGAGGCGGGGAATCAGAGGAGGGGAATCAGAGGCGGGGAATCAGAGGTGGGGAATCAGAGGCGGGGTATCAGAGGCGGTGAATCAGAGGCGGGGAATTAGAGGCGGGGAATCAGAGGCGGGGAATCAGAAGCAGGGAATCAGCGGCAGGGAATCTGAGGCAGGGAATCTGAGGCAGGGAATCTGAGGCGGGGAATCTGAGGCGGGGAATCTGAGGTGGGGAATCAGAGGCGCAGATTCAGTGGCGGGGAAACAGAAGGGGGAAAAGAGATGTGTGGAAAGAGAGGCAGAGAAACAGGCGCACAAATAAAGACAGGGAAAGAGAGGAGGGGAATCTGAGGCCGGGAAAGTTGCGCGGAAAGGGAGGCGGAGAATCAGAGGCGGGGAATCAGAGGCGGGGAATCAGAGGCAGGGAATCAGAGGCGGGGAATCAGAGGCGGGGAATTTGAGCCGGGGAATAAGAGGCGGGGAATCAGAGGCGGGGAATTTGAGCCGGGGAATAAGAGGCGGGGAATCAGAGGCGGGGAATCAGAGGCAGGGAATCAGAGGCAGGGAATCCGAGGCAGGGAATCCGAGGCGGGGAATCCGAGGCGGGGAATCCGAGGTGGGGAATCCGAGGCGGGGAATCCGAGGCGGGGTATCCGAGGCGGGGAATCCGAGGCGGGGAATCCGAGGCGGGGAATCCGAGGCGGGGAATCCGAGGCGGGGAATCCGAGGCGGGGAATCCGAAGCGGGGAATCCGAGGCGGGGAATCCGAGGCGGGGAATCCGAGGCGGGGAATCCGAGGCGGGGAATCCGAGGCGGGGAATCCGAGGCGGGGAATCCGAGGCGGGGAATCCGAGGCGGGGAATCCGAGGCGGGGAATCCGAGGCGGGGAATCCGAGGCGGGGAATCCGAGGCGGGGAATCCGAGGCGAGAATCCGAGGCGGGGAATCCGAGGCGGGGAATCCGAGGCGGGGAATCCGAGGCGGGGAATCCGAGGCGGGGAATCCGAGGCGGGGAATCCGAGGCGGGGAATCCGAGGCGGGGAATCCGAGGCGGGGAATCTGAGGCGGGGAATCTGAGGCGGGGAATCTGAGGCGGAGAATCTGAGGCGTGGAATTTGAGGTTGGGAATCAGAGGCGCGGATTCAGAGGCGGAGAATCAGAGGCTGGGAAGAGATGTGTGGATAGGGTGGCCGGAAAAGGGGTGCGGAAAGAGAGGCGGGGAACCAGAGGCGGGGAATCAGAGGCGCGGAATCAGAGGCGGGGAATCAGAGGCGGGGAATCAGAGGCGGGGAATCTGAGGCGGGGAATCAGAGGCGGGGAATCAGAGGCAGGGAATCAGAGGCAGGGAATCAGAGGCAGGGAATCAGAGGCAGGGAATCAGAGGCAGGGAATCAGAGGCAGGGAATCAGAGGCGGGGAATCAGAGGCGGGGAATCTGAGGCGGGGAATCTGAGGCGGGGAATCTGAGGCGGGGAATCTGATGGGGGAAATCTCAGGCGGGGAATCTAAGGCGGGGAATCTCAGGCGGGGAATCTCAGGCGGGGAATCTGAGGTGGGGAATCAGAGGCGGGGAAACAGGTGGGTAAACAGAGGCGGGTAAACATAGGCGGATAAATAGAGGCTGGGAAAGAGATGGGCAAAACATAGTGGTTGGAACTTGTGTGTTGAAAATGAGGTACACAGAACAGATCAAACAGAGTTGTTGAAATTGAGGGAGGGAAAGAGAGGCGCGGAAAGAGTGGAGGGGAAAGAGCGGAGGCGAAAGATAGGCGTAGAGACAGAGGCGGGGAATCAGATGCGGGGAATCAGAGGCAGGGAATCAGAGGCGGGGAATCAAAGGCGGGGAATCAAAGGCGGGGAATCAGAGGTGGGGAATTAGAGGCGGGTAATCAGAGGTGGAGAATCAGAGGCAGGGAATCAGAGGCGGGGAATCAGAGGCGGGGAATCAGAGGAGGGGAATCAGAGGCGGGGAATCAGAAGCGGGGAATCAGAGGCGGGGAATCAGAGGCGGGGAATCTGAGGCAGGGAATCTGAGGCGGGGAATAAGAGCCGGGGAATAAGAGGCGGGGAATCAGAGGCGGGGAATCAGAGGTGGGGAATCAGAGGTGGGGAATCAGAGGCGGGGAATCAGAGGAGGGGAATCAGAGGCGGGGAATCAGAGGTGGGGAATCAGAGGCGGGGAATCAGAGGCGGTGAATCAGAGGCGGGGAATTAGAGGCAGGGAATCAGAGCCGGGTATCCTGAGGCGGGGAATCAGAGGCGGGGAATCAGAGGTGGGGAATCAGATGCGGGGTATCAGAGGAAGGGAATCTGAGGCAGGGAATCAGAGGCAGGGAATCAGAAGCAGGGAATCAGAGGCAGGGAATCTGAGGCGGGGAATCTGAGGTGGGAATCAGAGGCGGGGAAACAGGTGGGTACACAGAGGCGGGTAAACATAGGCGGATAAATAGAGGCGGGGAAAGAGATGGGCGAAACATAGTGGTTGGAACTTGTGTGTTGAAAATGAGGTACACAGAACAGATCAAACAGAGTTGTTGAAATTGAGGGAGGGAAAGAGAGGCGCGGAAAGAGTGGAGGGGAAAGAGCGGAGGCAAAAGATAGGCGTAGAGACAGAGGCGGGGAATCAGAGGCGGGGAATCAGAGGCAGGGAATCTGAGGCGGGGAATCTGAGGTGGGAAATCTGAGGTGGGGAATCAGAGGCGCGGATTCAGTGGCGGGGAAACAGAAGGGGGAAAAGAGATGTGTGGAAAGAGAGGCAGAGAAACAGGCGCACAAATAAAGACAGGGAAAGAGAGGAGGGGAATCTGAGGGCGGGAAAGTTGCGCGGAAAGGGAGGCGGAGAATCAGAGGCTGGGAATCCGAGGCGGGGAATCCGAGGCGGGGAATCCGAGGCGGGGAATCCGAGGCGGGGATTCCGAGGCGGGGATTCCGAGGCGGGGAATCCGAGGCGGGGAATCCGAGGCGGGGAATCAGAGGCGGGGAATCTGAGGCGGGGAATCAGAGGTGGGGAATCAGAGGTGGGGAATCTGAGGCAGGGAATCTGAGGTGGGGAATTTGAGCCGGGGAATAAGAGGCGGCGAATCACAGGCGGGGAATCAGAGGTGGGGAATCAGAGGTGGGGAATCAGAGGCGGGGAATCAGAGGAGGGGAATCAGAGGCGGGGAATCAGAGGAGGGGAAACAGAGGCGGGGAATCCGAGGCGGG
>NW_027212241.1:0-28952 GCF_036971445.1 Narcine bancroftii | reverse complement strand
TGGGGAGTCAGAGGCGGGGAATGAGATATGGGGAATCAGAGGCGAGGAATCAGAGGCGGGGAAACAGAGGCGGGGAATCAGATATGGGGAATCAGAGCTGGGGAATCAGAGGCAGGGGATCAAACACGGGGAATCAGAGGCGGGGAATCACAGCTGGGGAATCAGAGGTGGGGAATCAGAGTTGGGGAATCAGAGGCGGGGATTCAGAGCTGGGGAATCAGAGGTGGGGAATCAGAGTCGGGGAATCAGAGGCAGGGAATCGGATGTGCGGAATCAGAGATGGGGAATCAGAGGTGGGGAATCAGAGGCGGTGAATCTGAGATGGGGAATCAGAGGCGTGGAATCAGAGGCAGGTTTTCAGACACGGGGATTCAGAGGCTGGGAATCAGACGGGGGGAATCAAAGGCGGGGAATGAAGCTGGGGAATCAGAGGCAGGGAATCAGAGTTGGGGATTCAGAGGCGGGGAATCAGATATGGGGAAACAGAGGCGGGGAATCAGAGGCAGGCAAACAGAGGCGGGGAATTAGATATGGGGAATCAGTGGTGGGGAATCAGAGGTGGTGAATCAGAGATGGGGAATCACAGGCGGGGAATCAGAGGCAGGGAATAGAACGCGGGGAATCAGAGGCAGGGAATCAGAGCTGGGGAATAAGAGGCGGGGAATCATAGTTGGGAATCAGAGGCGGGGAATCAGATATGGGGAAACAGAGGCGGGGAATCAGGGGCGGGGAAACAGAGGCGGGGAATCAGATATGGGGAATCGGATGTGGGGAATCAGAGGCGGGGAATCAGAGCTGTGGAATCAGAGGCGGGGAATCAGAGTTGGGGCATCAGAGGTGGGGAATTAGATATGGGGAAACAGAGGCGGGGAATCAGAGGCGTGGAAACAGAGGCGGGGAATCAGATATGGGGAATCAGAGGTGGGGAATCAGAGGCAGGTAATCAGATGTGCGGAATCAGAGATGGGGAATCAGAGGCAGGGAATCAGAATCAGAAGCGGGGAGTCAGAGGACGGGAATCAGAGGCCTGGAATCAGATGCTGGGAATAAGAGGCCGGGAATCAGAGGTGGGGAATCAGAGTCCGGGAATCAGAGATGGGGAGTCAGAGGCGGGGAATGAGATATGGAGAATCAGAGGCGGGGAATCAGAGGCGGGGAAACAGAGGTGGGGAATCAGATATGGGGAATCAGAGGTGGCGAATCAAAGGCAGTGAATCAGAGATGGGGAATCAGAGGCGGGGAATCAGAGGCAGGGAATCAAACACGGGGAATCAGAGGCGGGGAATCAGAGCTGGGGAATCAGAGGCTGGGAATCAAAGTTGGGGAATCAGAGGCAGGGAATCAGATATGGGGAAACAGGGGCGGGGAATCAGAGGCGGGGAAACAGAGGCAGGGAATCAGATATGGGGAATCAGAGGCGGGGAATTAGAGTTGGGGAATCAGAGGCGGGGAATCAGAGGCGGGGAAACAGAGGCGGGGAATCAAACACGGGGAATCAGAGGTGGGGAATCAGAGGTTGGGAATCAGATGCAGGGAATCAGAGGCGGGGAATCAGAGGCGGGGAATCAGAGGCAGGGAATCAGATGTGCGGAATCGGAGATGGGGAATCAGAGGCAGGGAATCAGAGGCGGGGAATCAGAGGCGGGGAGTCAGAGGCCGGGAATCAGATATGGGGAAACAGAGGCGGGGAAACAGAGGCTGGGGATCAGATATGGGGAATCAGAGGTGGGGAATCAGAGGTTGGGAATCAGAGGCAGGGAATCAGAGGCTTGGAATCAGATGCAGGGAATCAGATGCGGGGAATCAGAGGCGGGGAATCAGAGCTGGGGAATCAGATGCTGGGAATCAAAGTTGGGGAATCAGAGGCAGGGAATCAGATATGGGGTAACAGGGGTGGGGAATCAGAGGCGGGGAAACAGAGGCGGGGAATCAGATATGGGGAATCAGAGGCGGGGAATTAGAGTTGGGGAATCAGAGGCGGGGAATCAGAGGCGGGGAAACAGAGGCGGGGAATCAAACACGGGGAATCAGAGGTGGGGAATCAGAGTTTGGGAATCAGAGGCAGGGAATCAGAGGCGGGGAATCAGAGGCGGGGAATCAGAGGCAGGGAATCAGATGTGCGGAATCGGAGATGGGGAATCAGAGGCAGGGAATCAGAGGCGGGGAATCAGAGGCGGGGAACCAGAGGCCGGGAATCAGATATGGGGAAACAGAGGCGGGGAATCAGAGGCGGGGAAACAGAGGTTGGGAATCAGAGGCAGGGAATAAGAGGCTTGGAATCAGATGCAGGGAATCAGATGCGGGGAATCAGAGGCGGGGAATCAGAGCTGGGGAATCAGAGGTGGGGAATTAGAGTTGTGGAATCAGAGGCGGGGACTTAGATATTGGGAAACAGAGGCGGGGAATCAGAGGCGGGGAAACAGAAGCGGGGAATCAGATATGGGGAATCAGAGAGCGGGAATCAGAGGCAGGGAATCAGATGTGCGGAATCAGAGATGGGGAATCAAAGGCAGGGAATCAGAATCAGTAGCAGGGAATCAGAGGTGGGGAATCAGAGTCCGGGAATCAGAGATGGGGATTCAGAGGCGGGGAATGAGATATGGGGAATCAGAGGCGGGGAATCAGAGGCGGGGAAACAGAGGCGGGGAATCAGATATGGGGAATCAGAGGTGGCGAATCAAAGGCGGTGAATCAGAGTTGGGGAATCAGAGGCCGGGAATCAGAGGCAGGGAATCAAACACGGGGAATCAGAGGCGGGGAATCATAGCTGGCGAATCAGAGGCGGGGAATCAGAGGTGGGGAATCAGAGGCGGGGAATCAGATATTGGGAATCAGAGGTGGGGAATCAGAGGCGGGGAAACAGAGGCGGGGAATCAGATATGGGGTATCAGAGGTGGGGAATCACAGGTTGTGAATCAGAGATGGGGAATCAGAGGCGGGGAATCAGAGGCCGGTAATCAGACGCGGGTAATCAGACGCGGGGTATCAGAGGCGGGGAATCAGAGCTGGGAAATTAGAGGCAGGGAATCAGAGTTGGGGATTCAGAGGCGGGGAATCAGATATGGGGAAACAGAGGCGGGGAATCAGATGCGGGCAAATAGAGGCGGGGATCAGATATGGGGAAACAGAGGCGGGGAATCAGAGGCGGGGAAACAGAGGCGTGGAATCAGATATGGGGAATCAGAGGTGGTTAATCAGAGGCGGGGAATCAGAGGCAGGGAATCAGAGATGGGGATTCAGAGGCGGGGAATGAGATATGGGGAATCAGAGGCGGGGAATCAGAGGCGGGGAAACAGAGGCGGGGAATCAGATATGGGGAATCAGAGGTGGCGAAACAAAGGCGGTGAATCAGAGATGGGGAATCAGAGGCCGGGAATCAGAGGCAGGGAATCAAACACGGGGAATCAGAGGCGGGGAAACAGAGGCGGGGAATCAGATATGGGGTATCAGAGGTGGGGAATCAGAGGTTGTGAATCAGAGATGGGGAATCAGAGGCGGGGAATCAGAGGCCGGTAATCAGAATCAGAAGCGGGGAGTCAGAGGACGGGAATCAGAGGCCTGGAATCAGATGCTGGGAATAAGAGGCCGGGAATCAGAGGTGGGGAATCAGAGTCCGGGAATCAGAGATGGGGAGTCAGAGGCGGGGAATGAGATATGGAGAATCAGAGGCGGGGAATCAGAGGCGGGGAAACAGAGGTGGGGAATCAGATATGGGGAATCAGAGGTGGCGAATCAAAGGCAGTGAATCAGAGATGGGGAATCAGAGGCGGGGAATCAGAGGCAGGGAATCAAACACGGGGAATCAGAGGCGGGGAATCAGAGCTGGGGAATCAGAGGCTGGGAATCAAAGTTGGGGAATCAGAGGCAGGGAATCAGATATGGGGAAACAGGGGAGGGGAATCAGAGGCGGGGAAACAGAGGCAGGGAATCAGATATGGGGAATCAGAGGCGGGGAATTAGAGTTGGGGAATCAGAGGCGGGGAATCAGAGGCGGGGAAACAGAGGCGGGGAATCAAACACGGGGAATCAGAGGTGGGGAATCAGAGGTTGGGAATCAGATGCAGGGAATCAGAGGCGGGGAATCAGAGGCGGGGAATCAGAGGCAGGGAATCAGATGTGCGGAATCGGAGATGGGGAATCAGAGGCAGGGAATCAGAGGCGGGGAATCAGAGGCGGGGAATCAGAGGCCGGGAATCAGATATGGGGAAACAGAGGCGGGGAAACAGAGGCTGGGGATCAGATATGGGGAATCAGAGGTGGGGAATCAGAGGTTGGGAATCAGAGGCAGGGAATCAGAGGCTTGGAATCAGATGCAGGGAATCAGATGCGGGGAATCAGAGGCGGGGAATCAGAGCTGGGGAATCAGATGCTGGGAATCAAAGTTGGGGAATCAGAGGCAGGGAATCAGATATGGGGAAACAGGGGTGGGGAATCAGAGGCGGGGAAACAGAGGCGGGGAATCAGATATGGGGAATCAAAGGCGGGGAATTAGAGTTGGGGAATCAGAGGCGGGGAATCAGAGACGGGGAAACAGAGGCGGGGAATCAAACACGGGGAATCAGAGGTGGGGAATCAGAGGTTGGGAATCAGAGGCAGGGAATCAGAGGCGGGGAATCAGAGGCGGGGAATCAGAGGCAGGGAATCAGATGTGCGGAATCGGAGATGGGGAATCAGAGGCAGGGAATCAGAGGCGGGGAATCAGAGGCGGGGAACCAGAGGCCGGGAATCAGATATGGGGAAACAGAGGCGGGGAATCAGAGGCGGGGAAACAGAGGCTGGGAATCAGATATGGGGAATCAGAGGTGGGGAATCAGAGGTTGGGAATCAGAGGCAGGGAATAAGAGGCTTGGAATCAGATGCAGGGAATCAGATGCGGGGAATCAGAGGCGGGGAATCAGAGCTGGGGAATCAGAGGTGGGGAATTAGAGTTGTGGAATCAGAGGCGGGGACTTAGATATTGGGAAACAGAGGCGGGGAATCAGAGGCGGGGAAACAGAAGCGGGGAATCAGATATGGGGAATCAGAGATGGGGAATCAGAGGCAGGGAATCAGATGTGCGGAATCAGAGATGGGGAATCAAAGGCAGGGAATCAGAATCAGTAGCAGGGAATCAGAGGTGGGGAATCAGAGTCCGGGAATCAGAGATGGGGATTCAGAGGCGGGGAATGAGATATGGGGAATCAGAGGCGGGGAATCAGAGGCGGGGAAACAGAGGCGGGGAATCAGATATGGGGAATCAGAGGTGGCGAATCAAAGGCGGTGAATCAGAGTTGGGGAATCAGAGGCCGGGAATCAGAGGCAGGGAATCAAACACGGGGAATCAGAGGCGGGGAATCATAGCTGGCGAATCAGAGGCGGGGAATCAGAGGTGGGGAATCAGAGGCGGTGAATCAGATATTGGGAATCAGAGGTGGGGAATCAGAGTCGGGGAAACAGAGGCGGGGAATCAGATATGGGGTATCAGAGGTGGGGAATCACAGGTTGTGAATCAGAGATGGGGAATCAGAGGCGGGGAATCAGAGGCCGGTAATCAGACGCGGGTAATCAGACGCGGGGTATCAGAGGCGGGGAATCAGAGCTGGGAAATTAGAGGCAGGGAATCAGAGTTGGGGATTCAGAGGCGGGGAATCAGATATGGGGAAACAGAGGCGGGGAATCAGATGCGGGCAAATAGAGGCGGGGATCAGATATGGGGAAACAGAGGCGGGGAATCAGAGGGGGGGAAACAGAGGCGTGGAATCAGATATGGGGAATCAGAGGTGGTTAATCAGAGGCGGGGAATCAGAGGCAGGGAATCAGAGATGGGGATTCAGAGGCGGGGAATGAGATATGGGGAATCAGAGGCGGGGAATCAGAGGCGGGGAAACAGAGGCGGGGAATCAGATATGGGGAATCAGAGGTGGCGAAACAAAGGCGGTGAATCAGAGATGGGGAATCAGAGGCCGGGAATCAGAGGCAGGGAATCAAACACGGGGAATCAGAGGCGGGGAATCATAGCTGGTGAATCAGAGGCGGGGAATCAGAGGTGGGGAATCAGAGGCGGGGAATCAGGTATTGGGAATCAGAGGTGGGGAATCAGAGGCGGGGAAACAGAGGCGGGGAATCAGATATGGGGTATCAGAGGTGGGGAATCAGAGGTTGTGAATCAGAGATGGGGAATCAGAGGCGGGGAATCAGAGGCCGGTAATCAGACGCGGGGAATCAGAGGCGGGGAATCAGAGCTGGGAAATTAGATGCAGGGAATCAGAGTTGGGGATTCAGAGGTGGGGAATCAGATATGGGGAAACAGAGGCGGGGAATCAGATGCGGGCAAATAGAGGCGGGGATCAGATATGGGGAAACAGAGGCGGGGAATCAGAGGCGGGGAAACAGAGGCGTGGAATCAGATATGGGGAATCAGAGGTGGGGAATCAGAGGTTGGGAATCAGAGGCTGGGAATCAGAGGCTGGGAATCAGATGCATGGAATCAGATGCGGGGAATCAGAGGCGGGGAATCAGAGCTGGGGAATCAGAGGTGGGGAATGAAAGTTGGGGAATCAGAGGCGGGGACTTAGATATGGGGAAACAGAGGCGGGGAATCAGAGGCGGGGAAACAGAGGCGGGGAATCAGATATGGGGAATCAGAGGTGGGGAATCAGAGGCAGGGAATTAGATTTGCGGAATCAGAGATGGGGAATCAGAAGCAGGGAATCAGAGGCCGGGAATCAGAGGCCGGAATCAGATGCCGGGAATAAGAGGCCGGGAATCAGAGGTGGGGAATCAGAGTCCGGGAATCAGAGATGGGGAATCAGAGGCGGGGAATGAGATATGGGGAATCAGAGGCGGGGAATCAGAGGCGGGGAAACAGATGCGAGGAATCAGATATGGGGAATCAGAGGTGGCGAATCAAAGGCGGTGAATCAGAGATGGGGAATCAGAGGCGGGGAATCAGAGGCAGGGGATCAAACACGGGGAATCAGAGGCGGGGAATCAGAGCCGAGGAATCAGAGGCGGGGAATCAGAGTTGGGGAATCAGAGGTGGGGAATCAGAGTTGGGGAATCAGAGGCAGGGACTTAGATATTGGGAAACAGAGGCGGGGAATCAAAGGTGGGGAAACAGAGGCGGGGAATCAGATATGGGGAATCAGAGGTGGGGAATCAGAGGCAGGGAATTAGATTTGCGGAATCAGAGGCAGGGAATCAGAAACAGACGCAGGGAATCAGAGGCCGGGAATCAGAGGCCGGAATCAGATGCCGGGAATAAGAGGCCGGGAATCAGAGGTGGGGAATCAGAGTCCGGGAATCAGAGATGGGGAGTCAGAGGCGGGGAATGAGATATGGGGAATCAGAGGCGAGGAATCAGAGGCGGGGAAACAGAGGCGGGGAATCAGATATGGGGAATCAGAGCTGGGGAATCAGAGGCAGGGGATCAAACACGGGGAATCAGAGGCGGGGAATCACAGCTGGGGAATCAGAGGTGGGGAATCAGAGTTGGGGAATCAGAGGCGGGGAATCAGAGCTGGGGAATCAGAGGTGGGGAATCAGAGTCGGGGAATCAGAGGCAGGGAATCGGATGTGCGGAATCAGAGATGGGGAATCAGAGGTGGGGAATCAGAGGCGGTGAATCTGAGATGGGGAATCAGAGGCGTGGAATCAGAGGCAGGTTTTCAGACACGGGGATTCAGAGGCTGGGAATCAGACGGGGGGAATCAAAGGCGGGGAATGAAGCTGGGGAATCAGAGGCAGGGAATCAGAGTTGGGGATTCAGAGGCGGGGAATCAGATATGGGGAAACAGAGGCGGGGAATCAGAGGCAGGCAAACAGAGGCGGGGAATTAGATATGGGGAATCAGTGGTGGGGAATCAGAGGTGGTGCATCAGAGATGGGGAATCACAGGCGGGGAATCAGAGGCAGGGAATAGAACGCGGGGAATCAGAGGCAGGGAATCAGAGCTGGGGAATAAGAGGCGGGGAATCATAGTTGGGAATCAGAGGCGGGGAATCAGATATGGGGAAACAGAGGCGGGGAATCAGGGGCGGGGAAACAGAGGCGGGGAATCAGATATGGGGAATCGGATGTGGGGAATCAGAGGCGGGGAATCAGAGCTGTGGAATCAGAGGCGGGAAATCAGAGTTGGGGCATCAGAGGTGGGGAATTAGATATGGGGAAACAGAGGCGGGGAATCAGAGGCGTGGAAACAGAGGCGGGGAATCAGATATGGGGAATCAGAGGTGGGGAATCAGAGGCAGGTAATCAGATGTGCGGAATCAGAGATGGGGAATCAGAGGCAGGGAATCAGAATCAGAAGCGGGGAGTCAGAGGACGGGAATCAGAGGCCTGGAATCAGATGCTGGGAATAAGAGGCCGGGAATCAGAGGTGGGGAATCAGAGTCCGGGAATCAGAGATGGGGAGTCAGAGGCGGGGAATGAGATATGGAGAATCAGAGGCGGGGAATCAGAGGCGGGGAAACAGAGGTGGGGAATCAGAGCTGGGGAATCAGAGGCTGGGAATCAAAGTTGGGGAATCAGAGGCAGGGAATCAGATATGGGGAAACAGGGGCGGGGAATCAGAAGCGGGGAAACAGAGGCGGGGAATCAGATATGGGGAATCAGAGGCGGGGAATTAGAGTTGGGGAATCAGAGGCGGGGAATCAGAGGCGGGGAAACAGAGGCGGGGAATCAAACACGGGGAATCAGAGGTGGGGAATCAGAGGTTGGGAATCAGTGGCAGGGAATCAGAGGCGGGGAATCAGAGGCGGGGAATCAGAGGCAGGGAATCAGATGTGCGGAATCGGAGATAGGGAATCAGAGGCGGGGAATCAGAGGCGGGGAATCAGAGGCCGGGAATCAGATATGGGGAAACAGAGGCGGGGAATCAGAGGCGGGGAAACAGAGGCTGGGAATCAGATATGGGGAATCAGAGGTGGGGAATCAGAGGTTGGGAATCAGAGGCAGGGAATCAGAGGCTTGGAATCAGATGCAGGGAATCAGATGCGGGGAATCAGAGGCGGGGAATCAGAGCTGGGGAATCAGAGGTGGGGAATCAGAGTTGGGGAATCAGAGGCAGGGACTTAGATATTGGGAAACAGAGGCAGGGAATCAGAGGCGGGGAATCAGATATGGGGAATCAGAGATGGGGAATCAGAGGCAGGGAATCAGATGTGCGGAATCAGAGATGGGGAATCAAAGGCAGGGAATCAGAATCAGAAGCAGGGAATCAGAGGCCGGGAATCAGAGGCCGGAATCAGATGCCGGGAATAAGAGGCCGGAAATCAGAGGTGGGGAATCAGAGTCCGGGAATCAGAGATTGGGATTCAGAGGCGGGGAATGAGATATGGGGAATCAGAGGCGGGGAATCAGAGGCGGGGAAACAGAGGCGGGGAATCAGATATGGCGAATCAGAGGTGGCGAATCAAAGGCGGAGAATCAGAGATGGGGAATCAGAGGCCGGGAATCAGAGGCAGGGAATCAAACACGGGGAATCAGAGGAGGGGAATCAGAATTGGGGAATCAGAGATGGGGAATCAGAGATGGGGAATCAGAGGCAGGGAATCAGACGCAGGGAATCAGAGGTGGTGAATCAGAGATGTGGAATCAGAGGCGGGGAATCAGAGGCAGGGAATCAGACGCGGGGAATAAGAGGCGGGGAATCATAGCTGGCGAATCAGAGGCGGGGAATCAGAGGTGGGGAATCAGAGGCGGGGAATCAGATATTGGGAATCAGAGGTGGGGAATCAGAGGCGGGGAAACAGAGGCGGGGAATCAGAGGCGGGGAAACAGAGGCAGGGAATCAGATATGGGGAATCAGAGGCGGGGAATTAGAGTTGGGGAATCAGAGGCGGGGAATCAGAGGCAGGGAATCAAACACGGGGAATCAGAGGCGGGGAATCAGAGCTGGGGAATCAGAGGCTGGGAATCAAAGTTGGGGAATCAGAGGCAGGGAATCAGATATGGGAAAACAGGGGCGGGGAATCAGAGGCGGGGAAACAGAGGCAGGGAATCAGATATGGGGAATCAGAGGCGGGGAATTAGAGTTGGGGAATCAGAGGCGGGGAATCAGAGGCGGGGAAACAGAGGCGGGGAATCAAACACGGGGAATCAGAGGTGGGGAATCAGAGGTTGGGAATCAGATGCAGGGAATCAGAGGCGGGGAATCAGAGGTGGGGAATCAGAGGCAGGGAATCAGATGTGCGGAATCGGAGATGGGGAATCAGAGGCAGGGAATCAGAGGCGGGGAATCAGAGGTGGGGAATCAGAGGCCGGGAATCAGATATGGGGAAACAGAGGCGGGGAAACAGAGGCTGGGGATCAGATATGGGGAATCAGAGGTGGGGAATCAGAGGTTGGGAATCAGAGGCAGGGAATCAGAGGCTTGGAATCAGATGCAGGGAATCAGATGCGGGGAATCAGAGGTGGGGAATCAGAGTTGGGGAATCAGAGGCGGGGAATCAGAGCTGGGGATTCAGAGGTGGGGAATCAGAGTCGGGGAATCAGAGGCAGGGAATCGGATGTGCGGAATCAGAGATGGGGAATCAGAGGTGGGGAATCAGAGGCGGTGAATCTGAGATGGGGAATCTGAGGCGTGGAATCAGAGGCAGGTTTTCAGACACGGGGATTCAGAGGCTGGGAATCAGACGGGGGGAATCAAAGGCGGGGAATGAAGCTGGGGAATCAGAGGCAGGGAATCAGAGTTGGGGATTCAGAGGCGGGGAATCAGATATGGGGAAACAGAGGCGGGGAATCAGAGGCAGGCAAACAGAGGCGGGGAATTAGATATGGGGAATCAGTGGTGGGGAATCAGAGGTGGTGAATCAGAGATGGGGAATCACAGGCGGGGAATCAGAGGCAGGGAATAGAACGCGGGGAATCAGAGGCAGGGAATCAGAGCTGGGGAATAAGAGGCGGGGAATCATAGTTGGGAATCAGAGGCGGGGAATCAGATATGGGGAAACAGAGGCGGGGAATCAGGGGCGGGGAAACAGAGGCGGGGAATCAGATATGGGGAATCGGATGTGGGGAATCAGAGGCGGGGAATCAGAGCTGTGGAATCAGAGGCGGGGAATCAGAGTTGGGGCATCAGAGGTGGGGAATTAGATATGGGGAAACAGAGGCGGGGAATCAGAGGCGTGGAAACAGAGGCGGGGAATCAGATATGGGGAATCAGAGGTGGGGAATCAGAGGCAGGTAATCAGATGTGCGGAATCAGAGATGGGGAATCAGAGGCAGGGAATCAGAATCAGAAGCGGGGAGTCAGAGGACGGGAATCAGAGGCCTGGAATCAGATGCTGGGAATAAGAGGCCGGGAATCAGAGGTGGGGAATCAGAGTCCGGGAATCAGAGATGGGGAGTCAGAGGCGGGGAATGAGATATGGAGAATCAGAGGCGGGGTATCAGAGGCGGGGAAACAGAGGTGGGGAATCAGATATGGGGAATCAGAGGTGGCGAATCAAAGGCGGTGAATCAGAGATGGGGAATCAGAGCTGGGGAATCAGAGGCTGGGAATCAAAGTTGGGGAATCAGAGGCAGGGAATCAGATATGGGGAAACAGGGGCGGGGAATCAGAGGCGGGGAAACAGAGGCAGGGAATCAGATATGGGGAATCAGAGGCGGGGAATTAGAGTTGGGGAATCAGAGGCGGGGAATCAGAGGTGGGGAAACAGAGGCGGGGAATCAAACACGGGGAATCAGAGGTGGGGAATCAGAGGTTGGGAATCAGATGCAGGGAATCAGAGGCGGGGAATCAGAGGCGGGGAATCAGAGGCAGGGAATCAGATGTGCGGAATCGGAGATGGGGAATCAGAGGCAGGGAATCAGAGGCGGGGAATCAGAGGCGGGGAATCAGAGGCCGGGAATCAGATATGGGGAAACAGAGGCGGGGAAACAGAGGCTGGGGATCAGATATGGGGAAACAGAGGTGGGGAATCAGAGGTTGGGAATCAGAGGCAGGGAATCAGAGGCTTGGAATCAGATGCAGGGAATCAGATGCGGGGAATCAGAGGCGGGGAATCAGAGCTGGGGAATCAGATGCTGGGAATCAAAGTTGGGGAATCAGAGGCAGGGAATCAGATATGGGGAAACAGGGGTGGGGAATCAGAGGCGGGGAAACAGAGGCGGGGAATCAGATATGGGGAATCAGAGGCGGGGAATTAGAGTTGGGGAATCAGAGGCGGGGAATCAGAGGCGGGGAAACAGAGGCGGGGAATCAGATATGGGGAATCAGAGGCGGGGAATTAGAGTTGGGGAATCAGAGGCGGGGAATCAGAGGCGGGGAAACAGAGGCGGGGAATCAAACACGGGGAATCAGAGGTGGGGAATCAGAGGTTGGGAATCAGAGGCAGGGAATCAGAGGCGGGGAATCAGAGGCGGGGAATCAGAGGCAGGGAATCAGATGTGCGGAATCGGAGATGGGGAATCAGAGGCAGGGAATCAGAGGCGGGGAATCAGAGGCGGGGAACCAGAGGCCGGGAATCAGATATTGGGAAACAGAGGCGGGGAATCAGAGGCGGGGAAACAGAGGCTGGGAATCAGATATGGGGAATCAGAGGTGGGGAATCAGAGGTTGGGAATCAGAGGCAGGGAATAAGAGGCTTGGAATCAGATGCAGGGAATCAGATGCGGGGAATCAGAGGCGGGGAATCAGAGCTGGGGAATCAGAGGTGGGGAATTAGAGTAGTGGAATCAGAGGCGGGGACTTAGATATTGGGAAACAGAGGCGGGGAATCAGAGGCGGGGAAACAAAAGCGGGGAATCAGATATGGGGAATCAGAGATGGGGAATCAGAGGCAGGGAATCAGATGTGCGGAATCAGAGATGGGGAATCAAAGGCAGGGAATCAGAATCAGTAGCAGGGAATCAGAGGTGGGGAATCAGAGTCCGGGAATCAGAGATGGGGATTCAGAGGCGGGGAATGAGATATGGGGAATCAGAGGCGGGGAATCAGAGGCGGGGAAACAGAGGCGGGGAATCAGATATGGGGAATCAGAGGTGGCGAATCAAAGGCGGTGAATCAGAGTTGGGGAATCAGAGGCCGGGAATCAGAGGCAGGGAATCAAACACGGGGAATCAGAGGCGGGGAATCATAGCTGGCGAATCAGAGGCGGGGAATCAGAGGTGGGGAATCAGAGGCGGGGAATCAGATATTGGGAATCAGAGGTGGGGAATCAGAGGCGGGGAAACAGAGGCGGGGAATCAGATATGGGGTATCAGAGGTGGGGAATCAGAGGTTGTGAATCAGAGATGGGGAATCAGAGGCGGGGAATCAGAGGCCGGTAATCAGACGCGAGGAATCAGAGGCGGGGAATCAGAGCTGGGAAATTAGAGGCAGGGAATCAGAGTTGGGGATTCAGAGGCGGGGAATCAGATATGGGGAAACAGAGGCGGGGAATCAGATGCGGGCAAATAGAGGCGGGGATCAGATATGGGGAAACAGAGGCGGGGAATCAGAGGCGGGGAAACAGAGGCGTGGAATCAGATATGGGGAATCAGAGGTGGGGAATCAGAGGTTGGGAATCAGAGGCTGGGAATCAGAGGCTGGGAATCAGATGCATGGAATCAGATGCGGGGAATCAGAGGCGGGGAATCAGAGCTGGGGAATCAGATGTGGGGAATCAAAGTTGGGGAATCAGAGGCGGGGACTTAGATATGGGGAAACAGAGGCGGGGAATCAGAGGCGGGGAAACAGAGGCGGGGAATCAGATATGGGGAATCAGAGGTGGGGAATCAGAGGCAGGGAATTAGATTTGCGGAATCAGAGATGGGGAATCAGAAGCAGGGAATCAGAGGCCGGGAATCAGAGGCCGGAATCAGATGCCAGGAATAAGAGGCCGGGAATCAGAGGTGGGGAATCAGAGTCCGGGAATCAGAGATGGGGAATCAGAGGCGGGGAATGAGATATGGGGAATCCGAGGCGGGGAAACAGAGGCAAGGAATCAGATATGGGGAATCAGAGGTGGCGAATCAAAGGCGGTGAATCAGAGATGGGGAATCAGAGGCGGGGAATCAGAGGCAGGGGATCAAACACGGGGAATCAGAGGCGGGGAATCAGAGCTGGGGAATCAGAGGCGGGGAATCAGAGTTGGGGAATCAGAGGTGGGGAATCAGAGTTGGGGAATCAGAGGCGGGGACTTAGATATTGGGAAACAGAGGCGGGGAATCAAAGGTGGGGAAACAGAGGCGGGGAATCAGATATGGGGAATCAGAGGTGGGGAATCAGAGGCAGGGAATCAAACACGGGGAATCAGATGCGGGGAATCAGAGCTGGGGAATCAGAGGCGGGGAATCAGAGTTGGGGAATCAGAGGCGGGGAATCAGACGCAGGGAATCAATATGGGAAATCAGAGGTGGGGAATCAGACGCAGGGAATCAATATGGGAAATCAGAGTTGGGGAATCAGAGGTTGGGAATCAAAGGAAGGGAATCAGAGGCGAGGAATCAGAGCTGGGGAATCAGAGGCGGGGAATCAGAATTGGGGAATCAGAGATGGGGAATCAGAGATGGGGAATCAGAGGCGGGGAATCATACGCGTGGAATCAGAGGTGGTGAATCAGAGATGTGGAATCAGAGGCGGGGAATCAGAGGCAGGGAATCAGACGCGGGGAATCAGAGGCGGGGAATCATAGCTGGCGAATCAGAGGCGGGGAATGAGATATGGGGAATCAGAGGCGGGGAATCAGAGGCGGGGAAACAGTGGCGAGGAATCAGATATGGGGAATCAGAGGTGGCGAATCAAAGGCGGTGAATCAGAGATGGGGAATCAGAGGCGGGGAATCAGAGGCAGGGGATCAAACACGGGGAATCAGAGGCGGGGAATCAGAGCTGTGGAATCAGAGGCGGGGAATCAGAGTTGGGGAATCAGAGGCGGGGAATCAGAGCTGGGGAATCAGAGGTGGGGAATCAGAGTCGGGGAATCAGAGGCAGGGATTCGGATGTGCGGAATCAGAGATGGGCAATCAGAGGTGGGGAATCAGAGGCGGTGAATCTGAGATGGGGAATCAGAGGCGGGGAATCAGAGGCAGGTTATCAGACACGGGGATTCAGAGGCTGGGAATCAGACGGGGGGAATCAAAGGCGGGGAATGAAGCTGGGGAATCAGAGGCAGGGAATCAGAGTTGGGGAATCAGAGGCGGGGAATCAGAGTTGGGGAATCAGAGGCGGGGAATCAGAGCTGCGGAATCAGAGGTGGGGATCAGAGTCGGGGAATCAGAGGCAGGGGATCAAACACGGGGAATCAGAGGCGGGGAATCAGAGCTGGGGAATCAGAGGCGGGGAATCAGAGTTGGGGAATCAGAGGCGGGGAATCAGAGCTGCGGAATCAGAGGTGGGGATCAGAGTCGTGGAATCAGAGGCAGGGAATCAGATGTGCGGAATCAGAGATGGGGAATCAGAGGTGGGGAATCAGAGGCTGTGAATCAGAGATGGGGAATCATAGGCGGGGAATCAGAGGCAAGAAATCAGACACGGGGTTTCAGAGGCTGGGAATCAGACGGGGGAATCAAAGGCGGGGAATCAGAGCTGGGGAATCAGAGGCAGGGAATCAGAGTTGGGGATTCAGAGGCGGGGAATCAGATATGGGGAAACAGAGGCGGGGAATCAGAGTCGGGCAAACAGAGGCGGGGAATTAGATATGGGGAATCAGAGGTGGGGAATCAGAGGTGGTGAATCAGAGATGGGGAATCACAGGCGGGGAATCAGAGGCAGGGAATAGAACGCGGGGAATCAGAGGCAGGGAATCAGAGTTGGGGCATCAGAGGTTGGGAATTAGATATGGGGAAACAGAGGCGGGGAATCAGAGGCGGGGAAACAGAGGCGGGAAATAAGATATGGGGAATCAGAGGTGGGGAATCAGAGGCAGGGAATCAGATGTGCAGAATCAGAGATGGGGAATCAGAGGCAGGAATTCAGAATCAGAAGCGGGGAATCAGAGGCCGGGAAACAGAGGTGGGGAATCAGATATGGGGAATCAGAGGTGGGGAATCAGAGGCCTGAATCAGATGCCGGGAATAAGAGGCCGGGAATCAGAGGTGGGGAATCAGAGTCCGGGAATCAGAGATGGGGAATCAGAGGCGGGGAATGAGATATGGGGAATCAGAGGCGGGGAATCAGAGGCGGGGAAACAGAGGCGAGGAATCAGATATGGGGAATCAGAGGTGGCGAATCAAAGGCGATGAATCAGAGATGGGGAATCAGAGGCGTGGAATCAGAGGCAGGGAATCAAACACGGGGAATCAGAGGCGGGGAATCAGAGCTGGGGAATCAGAGGCGGGGAATCAGAGTTGGGGAATCAGAGGCGGGGAATCAGAGCTGGGGAATCAGAGGTGGGGATCAGAGTCGGCGAATCAGAGGCAGGGAATCAGATGTGCGGAATCAGAGATGGGGAATCAGAGGTGGGGAATCAGATGCTGTGAATCAGAGATGGGGAATCAGAGGCGGGGAATCAGAGGCAAGAAATCAGACACGGGGTTTCAGAGGCTGGGAATCAGATATGGGGAAACAGAGGCGGGGAATCAGAGGCGGGCAAACAGAGGCGGGGAATTAGATATGGGGAATCAGAGGTGGGGAATCAGAGGCGGGCAAACAGAGGCGGGGAATTAGATATGGGGAATCAGTGGTGGGGAATCAGAGGTGGTTTATCAGAGATGGGGAATCACAGGCGGGGAATCAGAGGCAGGGAATAGAACGCTTGGAATCAGAGGCAGGGAATCAGAGCTGGGGAATCAGAGGCGGGGAATCATAGTTGGGAATCAGAGGCGGGGAATCAGGGGCGGGGAAACAGAGGCGGGGAATCAGATATGGGGAATCGGATGCGGGGAATCAGAGGCGGGGAATCAGATATGGGGAATCAGAGGTGGGGAATCAGAGGCAGGTAATCAGATGTGCGGAATCAGAGATGGGGAATCAGAGGCAGGGAAACAGAATCAGAAGCGGGGAGTCAGAGGCCGGGAATCAGAGGCCTGGAATCAGATGCTGGGAATAAGAGGCCGGGAATCAGAGGTGGGGAATCAGAGTCCGGGAATCAGAGATGGGGATTCAGAGGCGGGGAATGAGATATGGAGAATCAGAGGCGGGGAATCAGAGGCGGGAAAACAGAGGTGGGGAATCAGATATGGGGAATCAGAGGTGGCGAATCAAAGGTGGTGAATCAGAGATGGGGAATCAGAGGCGGGGAATCAGAGGCAGGGAATCAAACACGGGGAATCAGAGGCGGGGAATCAGAGCTGGGGAATCAGAGGCTGGGAATCAAAGTTGGGGAATCAGAGGCAGGGAATCAGATATTGGGAAACAGGGGCGGGGAATCAGAGGCGGGGAAACAGAGGCGGGGAATCAGATATGGGGAATCAGAGGCGGGGAATTAGAGTTGGGGAATCAGAGGCGGGGAATCAGAGGCGGGGAAACAGAGGCGGGGAATCAAACACGGGGAAGCAGAGGTGGGGAATCAGAGGTTGGGAATCAGAGGCAGGGAATCAGAGGCGGGGAATCAGATATGGGGAAACAGAGGCGGGGAATCAGGGGCGGGGAAACAGAGGCGGGGAATCAGATATGGGGAATCGGATGCGGGGAATCAGAGGCGGGGAATCAGATATGGGGAATCAGAGGTGGGGAATCAGAGGCAGGTAATCAGATGTGCGGAATCAGAGATGGGGAATCAGAGGCAGGGAATCAGAATCAGAAGCGGGGAGTCAGAGGCCGGGAATCAGAGGCCTGGAATCAGAGGCTGGGAATAAGAGGCCGGGAATCAGAGGTGGGGAATCAGAGTTCGGGAATCAGAGATGGGGATTCAGAGGCGGGGAATGAGATATGGAGAATCAGAGGCGGGGAATCAGAGGCGGGAAAACAGAGGTGGGGAATCAGATATGGGGAATCAGAGGTGGCGAATCAAAGGTGGTGAATCAGAGATGGGGAATCAGAGGCGGGGAATCAGAGGCAGGGAATCAAACACGGGGAATCAGAGGCGGGGAATCAGAGCTGGGGAATCAGAGGCTGGGAATCAAAGTTGGGGAATCAGAGGCAGGGAATCAGATATGGGGAAACAGGGGCGGGGAATCAGAAGCGGGGAAACAGAGGCGGGGAATCAGATATGGGGAATCAGAGGCGGGGAATTAGAGTTGGGGAATCAGAGGCGGGGAATCAGAGGCGGGGAAACAGAGGCGGGGAATCAAACACGGGGAATCAGAGGTGGGGAATCAGAGGTTGGGAATCAGAGGCAGGGAATCAGAGGCGGGGAAACAGAGGCGGGGAATCAGAGGCAGGGAATCAGATGTGCGGAATCGGAGATAGGGAATCAGAGGCGGGGAATCAGAGGCGGGGAATCAGAGGCCGGGAATCAGATATGGGGAAACAGAGGCGGGGAATCAGAGGCGGGGAAACAGAGGCTGGGAATCAGATATGGGGAATCAGAGGTGGGGAATCAGAGGTTGGGAATCAGAGGCAGGGAATCAGAGGCTTGGAATCAGATGCAGGGAATCAGATGCGGGGAATCAGAGGCGGGGAATCAGAGCTGGGGAATCAGAGGTGGGGAATCAGAGTTGGGGAATCAGAGGCGGGGACTTAGATATTGGGAAACAGAGGCAGGGAATCAGAGGCGGGGAATCAGATATGGGGAATCAGAGATGGGGAATCAGAGGCAGGGAATCAGATGTGCGGAATCAGAGATGGGGAATCAAAGGCAGGGAATCAGAATCAGAAGCAGGGAATCAGAGGCCGGGAATCAGAGGCCGGAATCAGATGCCGGGAATAAGAGGCCGGAAATCAGAGGTGGGGAATCAGAGTCCGGGAATCAGAGATTGGGATTCAGAGGCGGGGAATGAGATATGGGGAATCAGAGGCGGGGAATCAGAGGCGGGGAAACAGAGGCGGGGAATCAGATATGGCGAATCAGAGGTGGCGAATCAAAGGCGGTGAATCAGAGATGGGGAATCAGAGGCCGGGAATCAGAGGCAGGGAATCAAACACGGTGAATCAGAGGAGGGGAATCAGAATTGGGGAATCAGAGATGGGGAATCAGAGATGGGGAATCAGAGGCAGGGAATCAGACGCGGGGAATCAGAGGTGGTGAATCAGAGATGTGGAATCAGAGGCGGGGAATCAGAGGCAGGGAATCAGACGCGGGGAATAAGAGGCGGGGAATCATAGCTGGCGAATCAGAGGCGGGGAATCAGAGGTGGGGAATCAGAGGCGGGGAATCAGATATTGGGAATCAGAGGTGGGGAATCAGAGGCGGGGAAACAGAGGCGGGGAATCAGAGGCGGGGAATCAGAGGCAGGGAATCAAACACGGGGAATCAGAGGCGGGGAATCAGAGCTTGCGAATCAGAGGCAGGGAATCAAAGTTGGGGAATCAGAGGCAGGGAATCAGATATGGGAAAACAGGGGCGGGGAATCAGAGGCGGGGAAACAGAGGCAGGGAATCAGATATGGGGAATCAGAGGCGGGGAATTAGAGTTGGGGAATCAGAGGCGGGGAATCAGAGGCGGGGAAACAGAGGCGGGGAATCAAACACGGGGAATCAGAGGTGGGGAATCAGAGGTTGGGAATCAGATGCAGGGAATCAGAGGCGGGGAATCAGAGGCGGGGAATCAGAGGCAGGGAATCAGATGTGCGGAATCAGAGATGGGGAATCAGAGGCAGGGAATCAGAGGCGGGGAATCAGAGGTGGGGAATCAGAGGCCGGGAATCAGATATGGGGAAACAGAGGCGGGGAAACAGAGGCTGGGGATCAGATATGGGGAATCAGAGGTGGGGAATCAGAGGTTGGGAATCAGAGGCAGGGAATCAGAGGCTTGGAATCAGATGCAGGGAATCAGATGCGGGGAATCAGAGGTGGGGAATCAGAGCTGGGGAATCAGATGCTGGGAATCAAAGTTGGGGAATCAGAGGCAGGGAATCAGATATGGGGAAACAGGGGTGGGGAATCAGAGGCGGGGAAACAGAGGCGGGGAATCAGATATGGGGAATCAGAGGCGGGGAATTAGAGTTGGGGAATCAGAGGCGGGGAATCAGAGGCGGGGAAACAGAGGCGGGGAATCAAACACGGGGAATCAGAGGTGGGGAATCAGAGGTTGGGAATCAGAGGCAGGGAATCAGAGGCGGGGAATCAGAGGCGGGGAATCAGAGGCAGGGAATCAGATGTGCGGAATCGGAGATGGGGAATCAGAGGCAGGGAATCAGAGGCGGGGAATCAGAGGCGGGGAACCAGAGGCCGGGAATCAGATATGGGGAAACAGAGGCGGGGAATCAGAGGCGGGGAAACAGAGGCTGAGAATCAGATATGGGGAATCAGAGGTGGGGAATCAGAGGTTGGGAATCAGAGGCAGGGAATAAGAGGCTTGGAATCAGATGCAGGGAATCAGATGCGGGGGAAACAGAGGCGGGGAATCAGAGCTGTGGAATCAGAGGTGGGGAATTAGAGTTGTGGAATCAGAGGCGGGGACTTAGATATTGGGAAACAGAGGCGGGGAATCAGAGGCGGGGAAACAGAAGCGGGGAATCAGATATGGGGAATCAGAGATGGGGAATCAGAGGCAGGGAATCAGATGTGCGGAATCAGAGATGGGGAATCAAAGGCAGGGAATCAGAATCAGTAGCAGGGAATCAGAGGTGGGGAATCAGAGTCCGGGAATCAGAGATGGGGATTCAGAGGCGGGGAATGAGATATGGGGAATCAGAGGCGGGGAATCAGAGGCGGGGAAACAGAGGCGGGGAATCAGATATGGGGAATCAGAGGTGGCGAATCAAAGGCGGTGAATCAGAGTTGGGGAATCAGAGGCGGGCAAACAGAGGCGGGGAATTAGATATGGGGAATCAGTGGTGGGGAATCAGAGGTGGTTTATCAGAGGCGGGGAATCAGATATGGGGAATCAGAGGTGGCGAATCAAAGGCGGTGAATCAGAGTTGGGGAATCAGAGGCGGGCAAACAGAGGCGGGGAATTAGATATGGGGAATCAGAGGTGGGGAATCAGAGGCGGGCAAACAGAGGCGGGGAATTAGATATGGGGAATCAGTGGTGGGGAATCAGAGGTGGTTTATCAGAGATGGGGAATCACAGGCGGGGAATCAGAGGCAGGGAATAGAACGCTTGGAATCAGAGGCAGGGAATCAGAGCTGGGGAATCAGAGGCGGGGAATCATAGTTGGGAATCAGAGGCGGGGAATCAGGGGCGGGGAAACAGAGGCGGGGAATCAGATATGGGGAATCGGATGCGGGGAATCAGAGGCGGGGAATCAGATATGGGGAATCAGAGGTGGGGAATCAGAGGCAGGTAATCAGATGTGCGGAATCAGAGATGGGGAATCAGAGGCAGGGAAACAGAATCAGAAGCGGGGAGTCAGAGGCCGGGAATCAGAGGCCTGGAATCAGATGCTGGGAATAAGAGGCCGGGAATCAGAGGTGGGGAATCAGAGTCCGGGAATCAGAGATGGGGATTCAGAGGCGGGGAATGAGATATGGAGAATCAGAGGCGGGGAATCAGAGGCGGGAAAACAGAGGTGGGGAATCAGATATGGGGAATCAGAGGTGGCGAATCAAAGGTGGTGAATCAGAGATGGGGAATCAGAGGCGGGGAATCAGAGGCAGGGAATCAAACACGGGGAATCAGAGGCGGGGAATCAGAGCTGGGGAATCAGAGGCTGGGAATCAAAGTTGGGGAATCAGAGGCAGGGAATCAGATATTGGGAAACAGGGGCGGGGAATCAGAGGCAGGGAAACAGAGGCGGGGAATCAGATATGGGGAATCAGAGGCGGGGAATTAGAGTTGGGGAATCAGAGGCGGGGAATCAGAGGCGGGGAAACAGAGGCGGGGAATCAAACACGGGGAAGCAGAGGTGGGGAATCAGAGGTTGGGAATCAGAGGCAGGGAATCAGAGGCGGGGAATCAGATATGGGGAAACAGAGGCGGGGAATCAGGGGCGGGGAAACAGAGGCGGGGAATCAGATATGGGGAATCGGATGCGGGGAATCAGAGGCGGGGAATCAGATATGGGGAATCAGAGGTGGGGAATCAGAGGCAGGTAATCAGATGTGCGGAATCAGAGATGGGGAATCAGAGGCAGGGAATCAGAATCAGAAGCGGGGAGTCAGAGGCCGGGAATCAGAGGCCTGGAATCAGAGGCTGGGAATAAGAGGCCGGGAATCAGAGGTGGGGAATCAGAGTTCGGGAATCAGAGATGGGGATTCAGAGGCGGGGAATGAGATATGGAGAATCAGAGGCGGGGAATCAGAGGCGGGAAAACAGAGGTGGGGAATCAGATATGGGGAATCAGAGGTGGCGAATCAAAGGTGGTGAATCAGAGATGGGGAATCAGAGGCGGGGAATCAGAGGCAGGGAATCAAACACGGGGAATCAGAGGCGGGGAATCAGAGCTGGGGAATCAGAGGCTGGGAATCAAAGTTGGGGAATCAGAGGCAGGGAATCAGATATGGGGAAACAGGGGCGGGGAATCAGAAGCGGGGAAACAGAGGCGGGGAATCAGATATGGGGAATCAGAGGCGGGGAATTAGAGTTGGGGAATCAGAGGCGGGGAATCAGAGGCGGGGAAACAGAGGCGGGGAATCAAACACGGGGAATCAGAGGTGGGGAATCAGAGGTTGGGAATCAGAGGCAGGGAATCAGAGGCGGGGAAACAGAGGCGGGGAATCAGAGGCAGGGAATCAGATGTGCGGAATCGGAGATAGGGAATCAGAGGCGGGGAATCAGAGGCGGGGAATCAGAGGCCGGGAATCAGATATGGGGAAACAGAGGCGGGGAATCAGAGGCGGGGAAACAGAGGCTGGGAATCAGATATGGGGAATCAGAGGTGGGGAATCAGAGGTTGGGAATCAGAGGCAGGGAATCAGAGGCTTGGAATCAGATGCAGGGAATCAGATGCGGGGAATCAGAGGCGGGGAATCAGAGCTGGGGAATCAGAGGTGGGGAATCAGAGTTGGGGAATCAGAGGCGGGGACTTAGATATTGGGAAACAGAGGCAGGGAATCAGAGGCGGGGAATCAGATATGGGGAATCAGAGATGGGGAATCAGAGGCAGGGAATCAGATGTGCGGAATCAGAGATGGGGAATCAAAGGCAGGGAATCAGAATCAGAAGCAGGGAATCAGAGGCCGGGAATCAGAGGCCGGAATCAGATGCCGGGAATAAGAGGCCGGAAATCAGAGGTGGGGAATCAGAGTCCGGGAATCAGAGATTGGGATTCAGAGGCGGGGAATGAGATATGGGGAATCAGAGGCGGGGAATCAGAGGCGGGGAAACAGAGGCGGGGAATCAGATATGGCGAATCAGAGGTGGCGAATCAAAGGCGGTGAATCAGAGATGGGGAATCAGAGGCCGGGAATCAGAGGCAGGGAATCAAACACGGTGAATCAGAGGAGGGGAATCAGAATTGGGGAATCAGAGATGGGGAATCAGAGATGGGGAATCAGAGGCAGGGAATCAGACGCGGGGAATCAGAGGTGGTGAATCAGAGATGTGGAATCAGAGGCGGGGAATCAGAGGCAGGGAATCAGACGCGGGGAATAAGAGGCGGGGAATCATAGCTGGCGAATCAGAGGCGGGGAATCAGAGGTGGGGAATCAGAGGCGGGGAATCAGATATTGGGAATCAGAGGTGGGGAATCAGAGGCGGGGAAACAGAGGCGGGGAATCAGAGGCGGGGAATCAGAGGCAGGGAATCAAACACGGGGAATCAGAGGCGGGGAATCAGAGCTGGCGAATCAGAGGCAGGGAATCAAAGTTGGGGAATCAGAGGCAGGGAATCAGATATGGGAAAACAGGGGCGGGGAATCAGAGGCGGGGAAACAGAGGCAGGGAATCAGATATGGGGAATCAGAGGCGGGGAATTAGAGTTGGGGAATCAGAGGCGGGGAATCAGAGGCGGGGAAACAGAGGCGGGGAATCAAACACGGGGAATCAGAGGTGGGGAATCAGAGGTTGGGAATCAGATGCAGGGAATCAGAGGCGGGGAATCAGAGGCGGGGAATCAGAGGCAGGGAATCAGATGTGCGGAATCAGAGATGGGGAATCAGAGGCAGGGAATCAGAGGCGGGGAATCAGAGGTGGGGAATCAGAGGCCGGGAATCAGATATGGGGAAACAGAGGCGGGGAAACAGAGGCTGGGGATCAGATATGGGGAATCAGAGGTGGGGAATCAGAGGTTGGGAATCAGAGGCAGGGAATCAGAGGCTTGGAATCAGATGCAGGGAATCAGATGCGGGGAATCAGAGCTGGGGAATCAGAGCTGGGGAATCAGATGCTGGGAATCAAAGTTGGGGAATCAGAGGCAGGGAATCAGATATGGGGAAACAGGGGTGGGGAATCAGAGGCGGGGAAACAGAGGCGGGGAATCAGATATGGGGAATCAGAGGCGGGGAATTAGAGTTGGGGAATCAGAGGCGGGGAATCAGAGGCGGGGAAACAGAGGCGGGGAATCAAACACGGGGAATCAGAGGTGGGGAATCAGAGGTTGGGAATCAGAGGCAGGGAATCAGAGGCGGGGAATCAGAGGCGGGGAATCAGAGGCAGGGAATCAGATGTGCGGAATCGGAGATGGGGAATCAGAGGCAGGGAATCAGAGGCGGGGAATCAGAGGCGGGGAACCAGAGGCCGGGAATCAGATATGGGGAAACAGAGGCGGGGAATCAGAGGCGGGGAAACAGAGGCTGAGAATCAGATATGGGGAATCAGAGGTGGGGAATCAGAGGTTGGGAATCAGAGGCAGGGAATAAGAGGCTTGGAATCAGATGCAGGGAATCAGATGCGGGGGAAACAGAGGCGGGGAATCAGAGCTGTGGAATCAGAGGTGGGGAATTAGAGTTGTGGAATCAGAGGCGGGGACTTAGATATTGGGAAACAGAGGCGGGGAATCAGAGGCGGGGAAACAGAAGCGGGGAATCAGATATGGGGAATCAGAGATGGGGAATCAGAGGCAGGGAATCAGATGTGCGGAATCAGAGATGGGGAATCAAAGGCAGGGAATCAGAATCAGTAGCAGGGAATCAGAGGTGGGGAATCAGAGTCCGGGAATCAGAGATGGGGATTCAGAGGCGGGGAATGAGATATGGGGAATCAGAGGCGGGGAATCAGAGGCGGGGAAACAGAGGCGGGGAATCAGATATGGGGAATCAGAGGTGGCGAATCAAAGGCGGTGAATCAGAGTTGGGGAATCAGAGTCCGGGAATCAGAGGCAGGGAATCAAACACGGGGAATCAGAGGCGGGGAATCATAGCTGGCGAATCAGAGGCGGGGAATCAGAGGTGGGGAATCAGAGGCGGGGAATCAGATATTGGGAATCAGAGGTGGGGAATCAGAGGCGGGGAAACAGAGGCGGGGAATCAGATATGGGGTATCAGAGGTGGGGAATCAGAGGTTGTGAATCAGAGATGGGGAATCAGAGGCGGGGAATCAGAGGCCGGTAATCAGACGCGGGGAATCAGAGGCGGGGAATCAGAGCTGGGAAATTAGAGGCAGGGAATCAGAGTTGGGGATTCAGAGGCGGGGAATCAGATATGGGGAAACAGAGGCGGGGAATCAGATGCGGGCAAATAGAGGCGGGGATCAGATATGGGGAAACAGAGGCGGGGAATCAGAGGCGGGGAAACAGAGGCGTGGAATCAGATATGGGGAATCAGAGGTGGGGAATCAGAGGTTGGGAATCAGAGGCTGGGAATCAGAGGCTGGGAATCAGATGCATGGAATCAGATGCGGGGAATCAGAGGCGGGGAATCAGAGCTGGGGAATCAGAGGTGGGGAATCAAAGTTGGGGAATCAGAGGCGGGGACTTAGATATGGGGAAACAGAGGGGGGAATCAGAGGCGGGGAAACAGAGGCGGGGAATCAGATATGGGGAATCAGAGGTGGGGAATCAGAGGCAGGGAATTAGATTTGCGGAATCAGAGATGGGGAATCAGAAGCAGGGAATCAGAGGCCGGGAATCAGAGGCCGGAATCAGATGCCGGGAATAAGAGGCCGGGAATCAGAGGTGGGGAATCAGAGTCCGGGAATCAGAGATGGGGAATCAGAGGCGGGGAATGAGATATGGGGAATCAGAGGCGGGGAATCAGAGGCGGGGAAACAAGGGCGAGGAATCAGATATGGGGAATCAGAGGTGGCGAATCAAAGGCGGTGAATCAGAGATGGGGAATCAGAGGCGGGGAATCAGAGGCAGGGGATCAAATACGGGGAATCAGAGGCGGGGAATGAGAGCTGGGGAATCAGAGGCGGGGAATCAGAGTTGGGGAATCAGAGGTGGGGAATCAGAGTTGGGGAATCAGAGGCGGGGACTTAGATATTGGGAAACAGAGGCGGGGAATCAAAGGTGGGGAAACAGAGGCGGGGAATCAGATATGGGGAATCAGAGGTGGGGAATCAGAGGCAGGGAATCAAACACGGGGAATCAGATGCGGGGAATCAGAGCTGGGGAATCAGAGGCGGGGAATCAGAGTTGGGGAATCAGAGGCGGGGAATCAGACGCAGGGAATCAATGTGGGAAATCAGAGGTGGGGAATCAGACGCAGGGAATCAATATGGGAAATCAGATTTGGGGAATCAGAGGTTGGGAATCAAAGGAAGGGAATCAGAGGCGAGGAATCAGAGCTGGGGAATCAGAGGCGGGGAATCAGAATTGGGGAATCAGAGATTGGGAATCAGAGATGGGGAATCAGAGGCGGGGAATCAGACGCGTGGAATCAGAGGTGGTGAATCAGAGATGTGGAATCAGAGGTGGGGAATCAGAGGCAGGGAATCAGACGCGGGGAATCAGAGGCGGGGAATCATAGCTGGCGAATCAGAGGCGGGGAATGAGATATGGGGAATCAGAGGCGGGGAATCAGAGGCGGGGAAACAGTGGCGAGGAATCAGATATGGGGAATCAGAGGTGGCGAATCAAAGGCGGTTAATCAGAGATGGGGAATCAGAGGCGGGGAATCAGAGGCAGTGGATCAAACACGGGGAATCAGAGGCGGGGAATCAGAGCTGTGGAATCAGAGGCGGGGAATCAGAGTTGGGGAATCAGAGGCGGGGAATCAGAGCTGGGGAATCAGAGGTGGGGAATCAGAGTCGGGGAATCAGAGGCAGGGAGTCGGATGTGCGGAATCAGAGATGGGGAATCAGAGGTGGGGAATCAGAGGCGGTGAATCTGAGATGGGGAATCAGAGGCGGGGAATCAGAGGCAGGTTATCAGACACGGGGAATCAGAGGCGGGGAATCAGAGCTGGGGAATCAGAGGCGGGGAATCAGAGTTGGGGAATCAGAGGTGGGGAATCTGAGTTGGGGAATCAGAGGCGGGGACTTAGATATTGGGAAACAGAGGCGGGGAATCAAAGGTGGGGAAACAGAGGCGGGGAATCAGATATGGGGAATCAGAGGTGGGGAATCAGAGGCAGGGAATCAAACACGGGGAATCAGATGCGGGGAATCAGAGCTGGGGAATCAGAGGCGGGGAATCAGAGTTGGGGAATCAGAGGCGGGGAATCAGACGCAGGGAATCAATGTGAGAAATCAGAGGTGGGGAATCAGACGCAGGGAATCAATATGGGAAATCAGAGTTGGGGAATCAGAGGTTGGGAATCAAAGGAAGGGAATCAGAGGCGAGGAATCAGAGCTGGGGAATCAGAGGCGGGGAATCAGAATTGGGGAATCAGAGATTGGGAATCAGAGATGGGGAATCAGAGGCGGGGAATCAGACGCGTGGAATCAGAGGTGGTGAATCAGAGATGTGGAATCAGAGGCGGGGAATGAGATATGGGGAATCAGAGGCGGGGAATCAGAGGCGGGGAAACAGTGGCGAGGAATCAGATATGGGGAATCAGAGGTGGCGAATCAAAGGCGGTGAATCAGAGATGGGGAATCAGAGGCGGGGAATCAGAGGCAGTGGATCAAAGACGGGGAATCAGAGGCGGGGAATCAGAGCTGTGGAATCAGAGGCGGGGAATCAGAGTTGGGGAATCAGAGGCGGGGAATCAGAGCTGGGGAATCAGAGGTGGGGAATCAGAGTCGGGGAATCAGAGGCAGGGAGTCGGATGTGCGGAATCAGAGATGGGGAATCAGAGGTGGGGAATCAGAGGCGGTGAATCTGAGATGGGGAATCAGAGGCGGGGAATCAGAGGCAGGTTATCAGACACGGGGATTCAGAGGCTGGGAATCAGACGGGGAAAATCAAAGGCGGGGAATGAAGCTGGGGAATCAGAGGCAGGGAATCAGAGTTGGGGAATCAGAGGCGGGGAATCAGAGTTGGGGAATCAGAGGCGGGGAATCAGAGCTGCGGAATCAGAGGTGGGGATCAGAGTCGGGGAATCAGAGGCAGGGGATCAGAGGCGGGGAGTCAGATATGGGGAATAGAGGTGGGGAATCAGGGGCGGGGTATCAGAGGCTGGGTATCAGACACGGGGATTCAATTGCGGGGAATCAGAGATGGGGTATCAGAGGCGGGGAATCAGATATGGGGAAACAGAGGCGGGGAATCAGAGGCGGGGAAACAGAGGCGGGGAATCTGATATGGGGACTCAGAGGTGGCGAATGAAAGGCGGTGAATCAGAGATGGGGAATCAGAGGCGGGGAATCAGAGGCAGGGAATCAAACACGGGGAATCAGAGGTGGGGAATCAGAGCTGAGGTATCAGAGGCGGGGAATCAGAGTTGGGGAATCAGAGGCGGGGAATCAGATATGGGGAAACAGAGGCGGGGAATCAGAGGAAGGGAAACAGAGGTGGGGAATCAGATATGGGGAATCAGAGGTGGGGAATCAGAGGTTTGGAAACAGAGGCAGGAAATCAGAGGCGGGGAGTCAGAGGCGGGGAATCAGAGGCAGGGAATCAGATGTGCGGAATCAGAGGTGGGGAATCAGAGCTGGGGAATCAGAGGTGGGGAATCAGAGGTTGTGAATCAGAGATGGGGAATCAGAGGCGGGGAATCAGAGGCCGGTAATCAGACGTGGGGAATCAGAGGCGGGGAATCAGAGCTGGGAAATTAGAGGCAGGGAATCAGAGTTGGGGATTCA
>NW_027212240.1:0-29051 GCF_036971445.1 Narcine bancroftii | reverse complement strand
TGTTTCATTCTGCGTAGCAGTCACTACACTTTCATGATTCACATCTTCTACAGTTTCCTATTTTTCCATTGGCTGATTGTAAAAATGTAATCCTCAGGTCCAGAAAAAAACCCACAATTTTGTGTACAGTAAAATCCCTGGTATCTGGGATTCAAGCAGCTGATAGCCTCAAGCAACCATCTTAAGAATGAGGAATATAAATTTTTAAAATAAAAATAAACAAGAATAAAATAATAGGTAAAAAATACGGTTTAAAATTGTAAAAGTAAATGTTCTCTGAAGTAACTGTGACAGATTATGTTGTGTTTTATATTTGTATATGTTTTAAAGAAGATAAATTGTGGCAGATTTTTTTTAGTGTTGGTCACAAACAAACACTTCAAAACAGATCTTATTTAAAATACCAGAGCTCTGTTCAAGCCAGACAGTCCCGGCTCCAGGTGCCTTTGAAAAAAAGTTTGAAGAAGGCCTGTAAGGACTTCACAAGTAGGTGTTAATTGAACATGCTATGGAGTGATGGATGAAAAGATGAACAGAACTCAGATGATTGGATTTCATGCCGCAGTTCGCTGTTTGCTGTTCTAAGAAGGTGATGTAGCGGCGGCTTCACTGCTAACTGAAGGATTACACAACCAGACGGGTTGAGTTCAGTGAGCAAAAACTGATTTATTGCAGGCTGCCTGGCTGGTCTTATATTCCCAGCTCGGACCTGGCTGAGAACCGCGCTGGGGGGCCCCCAACATCACCGGGGCGTCATGTAGGTCACCAAGCGTGGGCTTCTGAGCCTGGTGCTGAGGTCAGGAGAAAACCCCCGATGGTGCTATTTTGGCCGGCTGCACTGCCATGTGCATGACAAGCGGAGCCGGTTCACCTGCCTAATGGCGTACCGCCACACACCGCCCCCCACCCCCCCCCCCCCAGAACCGGCACCAATGTCCTTTTTTGCCAGGTGGCCTCGCTTCTTGGATTGGGTCACAACTACTGGTTTGGTGGGGTCAAGGTGGGCTGGCTTTAACCTGTCAACTGTAAACAGCTCCCTCTTACTACCGATGTCCAGTGCGAAAGTGGATCCTGAATGCTGGACGACTTTATACGGCCCCTCGTATGGTCTTTGTAGAGGTGCTGTGGATGGGCCCCACCTTATAAAAATGTACTCTGAGGAGTACAGCTCGCTGGAGACGCAAGAGGCCCGTATGCCATGTCTGGGTGGCAGTGGGGGTGTGAAGGAGTCCAACTGGGCCTGGAGGTGGCTTCTGGGGGTTGTGAGGTGCGTTGATGAACTCACCGGGTAGGGCTAGCGGTGCACCGTAGACCAGCTCAGCTGATGACGTCTGTAGGTCTTCTTTGGGTGTCGAGTGAATACCCAGGAGCACTCAAGGCAGCTCGTCCACCCAGTGGGGGCTGATGAGGTGGGCCATAAGTGCCGACTTAAAGTGGCGGTGAAATCGCACGACTAGCCCATTGGCCTGTGGGTGATAGGCCATGGTCTGATGAAGCTTGATCCCCAGCCTGTTGGCGAGCTCTGCCCAGAGCACAGAGGTGAACTGGGAGCCCCGATCACTGGTGAGGTGGTTTGGGACGTCGAACCGGCAACCCAACTGTTCAAAAGCGCGAGTGTCTTGTCTTTGGCCTCAATGAGGGCGAAGAGCAACTGCATGATGCGTGTAGCACCTGGAATGAAGCGGTTATAGAAATTGACCATACCCACGAACTCCTGTAGCCCCTTGAGGTTGTCTAGGTGTGGGAACTCCCTGATTGCAACGACCTTCATAGCGGCAGAAGTGCCTCCTTCGGCCGTGATGGTATGGCCCAGGAACTGCATGGACTCTTTCCTGAACTGGCACTTGGCCGGATTGATCGTTAGGCTGAAGTTGGCCAGTCGGGAGAAGAGGGTGCACAGGTGAGACTTGTGTTGTGCCTGGTTTCTGTTGGCGAAAAGGATGTTGTCCAGGTAAATGAATATGAAATTCAAATCCCTGCCCACTGTGTCCATAAGACGCTGGAAGGTCTGGGCGGCATTCTTGAGCCCGAACGGCATGTGTAGGAACTCGAACAAGCCGAAGGGGGTAATGATGGCCGTTTTGGGTATGTCCTCAGGGTGCACCAGGATTTGGTGATACTCGCACACCAGGTCAACCTTGGAGAATACCCTCACGCCATGCAGGTTGGCCGTAAAGTCTTGGATGTGAGGGATCGAGTAACAGTCAGGTACTGTCATGTTGTTAAGCCATCGATAATCACCGCAGGGGCACCAGCCGCCAGAGGCTTTCGGGACCAAGTGGAGTGGTGAAGCCCAAGGACTGTCAGTGCATCAAATGATCCCCAGCTTCTGCAGATGCGAGAACTCTTCCTTCATTATCTGGAGCTTGTCCAGCAGGAGCTGGTGTGCCTTGGCGTGGTCTGGTGGGCCATGGGTGGGAATGTAATGGAACACCCCGTGGCGTGGTGAGGCGGTGGAGAACTGCGGCTTGAGGAGGGACGGGAACTCGTCCATGATACACTGAAACTCGTCCTTGGGCATGCAGACTGTGGCCATCTGCGGCTGCTCTGTGCGGGAGGTGTTGAGGCGAATGGATTGGAAGGTATGGGCATCTACCAGTCGCCGACCTCGAATGTTGACCAGGAGTCTGTGGGCAAGGAGGAAGACAACACCCAAGATGGCAGTTTGAAGGGACGAAATGGTGAACCTCCACGAGAACTTCTGCTGGCCAATTTCCCTAAAACGAGCAGGGCTGACGACACTTCCGAGCCTTGGATCCCCAGCGCTGGTGGAAGAAGCAGAGGCCTGAAGTGGATGACTTGCTTCTGGCTATGCTCTTTGAGGCCCCTGCAGGGGCCGGGTGTTCCACTGCAGCACTAGAGGAAGGCTTGGTGTGGTCATGCCCGTGACTCGTAACCTGCTGGACTGCTGAGCCCTCCAAGAATCGTTCAAGCCATAGCTCCTGAGTCTTTTGAGTGACCTTCCTAGGGTCGACAAAGCGCTCCTGGGACAGTAATGGCCGGATGTCTTCTGCCCAAAGAGTGGGCAGTTAGTACAATCGCCCATGAGAGCGAGCATCTCGTCCATCAACTTGATTGGAGATCTGTCCCCTAAGGCATCGAGACACAGTATCTGAGTGGCACGCTGGCACCTGGAGAAGCCGAGGGAGCCGGTGAGGACCCGCTTGATGGTCCCATACCTATCTTCCACGGGTGGGTGCTGATTGAGATGCAGCACTCGTTTGGCAGTGGCCTGGTCCAAGACGGCGACCACATGGTAAAACTTGGTTGAATCCGATGAAATCTGGAGGAAGTGAAACTGAGCCTCTGTGTGGCTGAACCAGGTCTCTGGCTCCTGAACCCAGAATTCAGGAAGCTTGATGGCTATAGCGTTGATGGAAGGGTCATTCATGTTGGGTTCAAAGACGTTTGAACCTGTCGGGGTCACCAATTGTAGCAGCGGCTACACTGCTAACTGAAGGATCGTACAACCAGATGGGTTGAATTCAGTGAGCAAAAACTGATTTATTACAGGCTGTCTGGCTGGTCTTATACTTCCAGTCTGGACCTGGCTGAGAACCACGCTGGGTGGCCCCGACGTCACCGGGGCGTCACGTGGATTCCCAAGCGCGGGCTTCTGAGCCCGTTGCTGAGGTCAGGAGGAAATCCCCGACAGCGCCATTTTGGCTGGCTGCCCCGCCGTGTGTGTGACAAGCGGGGCCAGTTTCCCTGCCTAATGGTGTAACGTCACAGTCATGTGGCTTTCTCGAGAGAGAGAGAGAATTCATTTCTACAGTTCAGCAGCATAAGCTGGGACTGGAGCATGACAAGCTGGCAAGCTTGTGGAAAAACCTCATTTTGAAGACGGGTTGTCAGTTCTTAGTTCAGCCTGGTCAAAGCCCTTATGGTCCATACAAGAGGAGATGGCTGGCTGTGTAATGTTTCACTTGAAATAAAGGAAACAGAAAGGAACTCTGTGGTGACTTGAAAGAAAGGTTATCATCTGGAAAACCCTGATAGGGCAAGTTTCTTCAACAAGATACTCAAGTGGCTGATTGGAAGGAATTAATTTGTGTCCAAATCTCTCTCTCTGAAAAGCGACAAGAATCTTCCTGAACGGTAACCAATTACCTTTCAAGCACCAAAGCCTGGTGAAATTCATAAATGTTAAATTCTGTGCACAGTATAAGAATTGCCTTATACCGGTCAACTTGGAGGAGTGAGAAGTGAGATTGGACTGTGAATCAAAGAATTTTTCTGAACTTTGACACACATTACATACATGTGCGCTTAGAATTAGAAGGGGGTTAAGTTAAGTTAATAAAGTGTGATTCTGTTTTCATGTTTAAAGATAATTAAAAGCAACTTTTGTTTATTAACCATTTGTTTTGGTGAATTTCTATTGCAGCTGGATTTTGGGGTCCTCTGGGGCACAACAACAGATACAATCTGGAAGATTTACTAAGATGTTGCCTGGATTGGAAAAATAAGTCTTAAATAAATAAAGGCGGCATGTTTAGCATGGTGGTTAACACAATGCTGTTACAGCACCAGCTATTGGGACTGGGGTTCAAATCCCATGCTGGCTGAAAAGAGTTAATATGTTCTCCCACGTTTGCGTGGGTTTTCCCCGGGGAGTTAGGTTTTCTCCCAATGTTTGAATTGGATGGCACGGGGTCGTGGGCCGAAATGGCCTGTTACAGTGCTGTATGACTAAAAATTCCATCTCCTCAGCCAAATCCCTGAAACTCACCTACAACAATGTCAGTAAGCGCGTGTTCAGGACCAAACGTCTGGCTATCCTGGGCTACATGGTGGAGAATGACATAATTGGCCTAGACCCTGACCGTAGGCACACCTTCTTAGGCTTCCCTATCCCAAGGATTATGAAAGCACTAAGGAGGTGCCTGGGCCTCTTCTCATACTACACCCAGTGAGTAACCTCATTATGCTGACAAAGTTTGACTCCTCTTAAAGTCCACCTCCTTATCTGCCGAAGCCCAGGCAGCTTTTAACTACATCAGGAGCTATATCGCAAAAGCCACCGTGCATATGGTGGAGAGAGATTCCTCTGATGTAGCGCTGGCCGCAACCCTTAACCAATTCAAGAGGAAGAAGGAAGCATACATTAGATATAGGAAGCAGGAAACAGGAAGGCCTCATGAGCATCATAAGGTAGCCAGGAAGGAGCTTAAGAAAGGACAAAGGAGAGCTCAAAAAGGGCATGAGAAGGCCTTGTCATGAAGGATTAAAGAGAATCTCAAGGTATTCTATGTGTATGTGAAGAACAGGATGATGAGAATCAAGGTGGGGCTACTAAAGGATAAAGAAGGCAACATCTGTCTGAAAGCAGAGGAGGTTGGGGAGGTCCTAAATGAATACTTTGCTTAAGTATTCACAAGAGAAAAGGACCTGGATCAGGATGAGGTCGGAATAGAACAGGCTTGTGCGCTGGACAAGGTTGAGATTAAGAAAGAGGAATTGTTCGAGCTTCTTAAAAATATTAAGATTGATAAATCCCTGGGGCCTGGCATGATATACCCCAGGTTGTTGTGGGAAGTGAGGGAAGAGCGAGCTGGAGCAGTAGCTATGATCTTTGTGTTCTGCTGAAAAAAAATGAAAGAACCCTGGGAATTATAGACCAGTCACTCATGTGCAAACTATTGGAGAAGATCCTTAAGGATAAGATCTATGAGCATTTGGAGAAATACAGTCTACTCAAGGATAGTCAGTATGGCTTTGTGAAAGGAAGGTCATGCCTCATGAGCCTAATAAAGTTTTTTGAGGAAGTAATAAAGGAAATTGATGAGGGTAGGATAGTAGATGTGGGCTAGAGAATTTTAGTAAGGCATTTGACAAGGTTCCCCATGAGAGACTTATTCAGAAAGTCATGAGGCATGGGATCCATTGAACCTTGGTTGTGTGGATAAAAAATTGGCTTGTGTGTAGAAAGCAGAAAGTAGTAGTATTTTGCCTGTAGGTCAGTAACTAGTGAAGTTCCACAAGGATCTGTTTTGAAACCCCTGCTTTGTGATCTTTATAAATGACCCGATGAAGAGATGGAAAGATGGATCATTAAGTTTGTGAATGATACGAAGGTTGGAGGAGTTGTACATGGTGCTGAAAGATGCCGTAGGTTATAAGAGGATATAGACAATATGTGGAATTGGGCAGAAAAGTGGCAGATGGAGTTCAATCTGGACAAGTATGAGGTGATGCATTTTGGAAGGACAAATCAGAAGGCTGGGTACAGGGTTAATGGTCGGTTACTTAGGAGCATGGATAAACAGAGAGACCTTGGGGTCCAAATCCTCAACGTCACTGCGCAGGTTGATAGGATAGTTAAGAAGGCCTATAGGATGTTGAGCTTCATTAATGGGGGATTGAGTTCAAGAGTTAAGAGGTCATGTTGCAACTCTATAAATCTCTTGTGAGACCACACTTAGAGTATTGTGTTCAGTTCTGGTCACCTCATTATCGGAAGGATGTGGAAGCTACGGAGAGAGTGCAGAGAAGATTTACTAAGATGTTGCCTGGATTGGAAAAATAAATCTTAAATAAATAAAGGCGGCATGTTTAGCGTAGTGGTTAACACAATGCTGTTACAGCACCAGCTATTGGGACTGGGGTTCAAATCCCATGCTGGCTGAAAAGAGTTAATATGTTCTCCCACATCTGCGTGGGTTTTCCCCGGGGAGTTAGGTTTTCTCCCAATGTTTGAATTGGATGGCACGGGGTCGTGGGCCGAAATGGCCTGTTACAGTGCTGTATGACTAAAAATTTGAAATTTATGAAGCAAAGGTTTGCAAAGCTGAGACTTTTCACTTTAGAGTGAAGAGGGATGAGAAGAGATTTAATAGAGGTCTAAAAGATTATGAGAGGGTAGGCAGCCAGTGCCTTTTTCCAAGGGCAGGAATAGCAAACACCAGAAGACACATGTACAAAGTGAAAGGAAGGAAGTTTTGAGGAGATATCAGGGGTAAGATTTTTTTTACAGTGAGGTGTGGGTGCCTGGAATGCCTTTCCAGGGATGGTGGTGGAGACTGAAACATTAGGGGCATTTAAGAGACTCTCAGACAGGCACAGGGATGCAAGAAAAATAGAGGGTTACGGGATAGGGAGGGTTTAGTTTTTTTTAAAGAAAGATATGGATCAGCACCACATGGAGGACAGAAGGGCCTGTACTGTGCTGTAGTGATCAATGTTCTATGTAACAAAATTTCATACAATTGTAACATGATATCCCTGTCCTGTGCTCAGTGTGCTGACAGATGAAAACAAACACACCAAACGCCTGTCTACTTTTCTCTTCCCCATTATGGAACTATGTATTTGTATACCTTAGTTTCTCTGTTCTACAACCATTCACTGTTTAAGTCCTGCCCTGGTTTAACCTACCAAAGTGCAACTCCTCACAAATGTCAGAGTTTAAATCTTGGGTCACCTTCCCAGTTCATCTAGAAATAGGAAGTTTAAAAAAAAGTGACTATCAATTTGTCAATGTCAACAAACAGCAAATGAGAATCAGGAATGAGATGGCCCACAGCGTCCACAGAAGGGAAAAATATATTACCGACATTTTGGGAAGGGCCAATCTATTAATTTAACCCTTTCATCTCCCAGCTACATTGCAAGACACAACTATGATATTTAACTGACAAACCAGCTAAGATCTACCAATAGAATTTCAGTACCAATTGGTTCAATTTAGCCAAAAACACACCAAGAATATTTAACATGGGCAAGGCATGAAAGACAACTATTTAAGTTAATACTGTGGAGGCCTGCAACCACGGAGATTGGGCCGGCACAACGCGTGGTAATAAACAGCGGCATTACTCACTAATGCAACCCCTTGCATAGTGAACTGGCATGGTTGAAATCTGGGGAAATACAAGACCAGTAGCTTTAAAATGGCGCTGGCCAGACTGCCCAGCTAACAGAGCCACACCAGGCTGGGGAAGAAAGGTATTCATATGCAAGAATGTTCCCGCGGGCGAGAATCCGTTTTTGTCATTTATGCAGCTGAAGTCAGTCGATCAACCAAACACCAGGAACTCCAACTGTATAAAAGGAGCATTTCCAGCCTCAATAAAGTCAGAGCTTAACCTCCCCCACTGCAAGTGTGTGTGTTTCTTCGTAGCAGACGGGTATAACACAATATTTATGTTAAACTCATCAATGATTTTGGACTACTTATTAATGAAGGATATACACAGCAGCATTCATCATTTTAACCTGAGATTTTGGGACAAAATTGAGAGAGGGGAGAATTAAGATACACTCCCTTCCAAGGCCACTAGTGCAATATTCAATGAGAAGAGCTGAGGTAATGAGCAATTCTTAGTCTTATACCATATCAATGATTTTAAAAAAGGTTAATTTCATTAACGACAATTATTTTAATTAAGAGATTAGCTGAAGTGACCTTTATAAATTAGAGACAAAAGGTTTCTTTGACCAAAACATCAGATTGCAAGAAGACAACCATCCTTTGACTTTCCTCCTGCAACACCATAGAAAAAACTTTTTCTCAAGCCTATCCTGATTCACATCTGGCACTCTTCTACCTGTTATAAGCTCACATTTTATTGGTAACCACACAGTAAGGGTTAATATAGGCTGTAAATTTTTCACAGCAAAAGCATCCACACCTTGTGGTCAGACAGAAGTCACCATCAAGTAGGAACCATAAACAAAGATAATGGGTTGGAAGAACAAAAGAACAATACTTGTTATTTCAGGAAAAAAAGACCAGATGGGACATTTAAATGATTATGAGTCATCTTTTAAAAAAATTGAGGCAGAAAAGATTTCAGTATTGCTCAAGCAAGTCAAGTGATTGAGACACTTGAAGAAGCAAGATTGTTTAATGGGCAACCAGACATTCACTGCACACAGACTTTGTGTGAAATGGACACTTGTGCTGTTTTCTCCTTGTCAGGGGGAAACAGTGATCTGCTGTGACCATTGTAATGGTCATTTGTATTAACCCATATCTGGGTAAAGGAAGCAGAATTGCTTCATTTGGATCACGTCCATTCTGATGGTCATTTCATCTGACCCTTGCCTGAGCTTTTTGAAAGCAGTGTGAAGGTTATAAGTTTTGTTTCCCCTACGCAAGGAAGATGGGAGTTGTGACAATCATTCATATGAAAGAATATTTCTCTGGAAGCAAGTTGAGAAGGATTTATGAGTTAAAAGTAGTTTGATGACTCAGTGTCTCACCTACTTAATAATAACTTTTGAACATCAGTTTAAAAGTTCAAAGTTTCAACACAGGATTTCTAAGACTGAATTTTTGGAATTGACTTTCCAGAATTGTGCCTAAGCTATAATGGTTTGGGTAGTCCACACACACACACACACACACACACACACACACACACACACACACACACACACACACACACACACACACACACACACACACACACACACACACACACACACACACACACAGGCAAATTTGCACAGTTGGGGTTAAGTTTAGATTTAAGTAAGATTATCATGATTAATAAAGATATTGTTTTAAAAATAACATTATCTTGGTGAATTTCTATTGCTGCTGGTCTGTGACGTATCATATCTCTATGCCGACTGCTTAAAGAAATTTAAATTTTAATAAAACCTTACTTTATTTTCCCGAAGAAGTGGTCGAGGGGGATACAAGTTCATTCATCATTCAATTGTACAAGTGCAACCCAACAAAGCAGCGAACTCTGGTCATCAGTGCAACACACTGTAAACACAGAGAGAGACAAACAATATATATGCGCTGTACTTATGTACAATAATAAAATAAATAAATATTATTTGCTAAATTAATAGTTGAGTCACAGAAGGTTTGTATGAGCAGTTCATCATTCGTTTAGCAGTCTCACTGCCCATGGGATACACTTGTAATGTTTAAAATACATTCGTGCAGGTACATGGATAGGAAAATGTTAGCAGGGATAATCAGCAGAATGGAAACAAATGGGACGACCTCAGGTGCACAACTCGGTTGGCGTGGATAAACTGGGTCGAAGCATCTGTTCCGTGCTGTAAAATTCTATGACTCACTCTGTCCCACCATATTCCATTGAATTAATTTTTCAAATGGTAAGTGATCTTTATTCATAAGGATTTAGATGTTCCTTATTAGTTAATGAAACCTAACGTGCAGATGCAGCAGGTAACGAAGAAGGCAAATACTGTAGTAGGCTTACCACACTCAGAGTATTATATGCAACTTTTGTCTCTGTTACCTGAAAAAAGCTAGACGCTATTGAGGGAATAAAGCAAAGATTCATCAGCATGCTTCTTGAAATGGGAGGTGTGTTATATGAAGGGTGAATTAAACATCTGTTCTGTACAGTTTGGAAGTATGTGTGGCTGATCTCTTTGAAACATACAAAGTACCTAAGGGGTTCAATAGGGTAGATGCCAATTAGTTTTAGGGAGGGATGTTTCCATAGGTTAAGGTTTCAAGAATTAGGAGTCAAAAGATGGATGATTGAGGACTGAAAGATCTCTCTGCACTAGAAAGATGGGGAAACTCCATCAAAACAGAAATTGTCAGATTCCTGGGTATCAAGGGACGAGGAGATAGTGCAGGGAAGTGGTATTGAAAAGAAGGTTAGCTCTGATCTTGATAATAATTAGAACAGGGCCAAGAGGCCAATTGTCTTACTCCAGTTCCTAGTCCTGGGCTTGTCCTTTCTTTAGATTCAAGACCAAAATGCACTTTTCTCCTGCCATCACTCATCCTCCAAAGCATGAAGCTCTAAGCACCTACTCATTAGATTCAAGAGATTCTACGTAGAACAGTACAATTTCATGGGGATATTTGCAGGTTCTATGCTACCTGGCTCTGTTGGAAGCATTCAGCAGAATCCTCCAGGGCAGAAATAATGAGTGTTCAATTGTTAAGATACTGTATGTCATGAAGTTAAACCCATGCCCTAGATGTCCATTATGATTGGTTAAAATAATTCTATTAATCTATTTTAAACATTTGAATCAACAATTATTTTGATCTTCCACTTCCTCGTAAGTCGGACAACGAATTAGCAAAGATTAACGCATCGTGATCATTCTCAAAAAATTGAGACTGAAAATTTCCATGAAAAACTTTCAATACAGCAGGATAACAAAAAGCAAATTTATAACCCTTTCTCCACAGTACTTCTTTAGCTGAATTAAATTCTCGACACCTCTTAATAATTTCGTGACTCAAATCAGCATAAAAAACCACTCTATTGCCCTGAACCATCATTGGAGTCTGGTTTTGTCGAGTCTTTTGAACTGCAATCCACAATATAATTTCTCTATCCTGGTATCTCAAGCAGTGAATCAAAACTGTACATAGTGGTGGTGGTGGCCTGGAAAAGGCTTCTTCCTCAATGCTCTGTGAGCTCTATTCTTTGATTGATAACGTTGATCAATGCATCGAGACAGCATCCCAACCAACTTGATGCGGAAAAAGTATTTGATACGGTTGAATGGAATTTTTTATTTAAGGTGCTGGAGAAGTTTAATTTGGGCCTTTTTTTTTACTAGTTGCTAGGGTGGTGACGAATGGCCAAACTTGTTTGCCATTTAAATTATCGCGATCAACTCGTCAAGGTTGTCCATTGTCACCACCTTTGTTCGCATTGGTCATTGAACCATTAGCTCAGGCAATTCGACAGAACAACAAGGTTAAAGGAATAAAAATTGCAGATGATGAATATAAGATGAATTTATTTGCTGATGATGTATTGATTTATTTGACACATCCAGAACATACTTTGAAATATTTACGAGAATGTTTAGTTCAATTTGGGGAGTTATCTGGGTATAAGGTGAATTGGGATAAGAGTGAAATATTGCAATTTTGGAAGGGAATTATGAAGAGTGTAAAAATATTATAAAATTAAGATGGTCTGATAAAATTAAATATTTAGGGGTAACTGTGAATGCAAATTATCAATCTTTATACAAGTTAAATTATGTACCTTTATTGAAAAAAGATTAAAATGGATTTGATTAAATGGAAGGATCTTCATTAATAGGTCGAATAAATTGTATTAAAATGAATATTGTTCTTCGTATTCAATACTTATTTCAGTCAATTCCTTGTTTACTGTCAAAGGTTTTTTTTTTAGGATTTGAATAAGGTGGTGAGGAAATTTTTATGGAAGGGAAAATTAGCTTGAGTAGCTTTACAGAAATTGACATGGAAATATGCATTAGGTGGACTCCAGTTGCCTCATTAAAAAAATTATTATGAAGCTGCACAGTTGAAGTTTATTAGTAGAATGATGGATATTAATCAGCCTCCTCGTTGGGCCAAGGTGGAGTTAGCCTGTATTTCTGAATTTGATGTTCACCAGTTTATACATGTGAAATTTGAATTTATTGCAGGGAATTGATATGCCGGTATTAAAACATTTGTTAAAGATATGGGTTAAATGATGTTATAGGAACAAAGGGTAAATTATCAATCCAAACTCCGTTTATATAAATCAGCTTATTCCTTTTTCAATGTTTAATAGGTATTTAAAGATAAGGTATTTTCAGGGTATAAAAGTGATTCAGGATTGTTTTGAAGAGGGACAGTTTCTTTCTTTTAAATAATTGAAGGAGAAATTTGGTATAGCTGTAAATTCTTTATTTCTGTATTATCAACTTAGAGCTTTGATAAGGGATAATTATGGTAAAGAGATGAGTTTACCTAAGTTAATGAAATTTGAATCTTTGATTTCCTTTATACCAAAGAGAGGTTTTATTTCAGATATGTATCGATTGTTACAGGAAACTATGGATAAACCGAATTTGGAAAAATCTAGAAATAAATGGGAAAGCGATTTAACTTATGTTATACCTCAAGAGGATTAGGAGGTTATGTGCCATGAAGGGGTAACTAAATTGACTAATGTAAGATATGGTTTGGTTAATTATAATTTTTTTGCATCAGTTATACTTGACTCCTGAGAAATTGAAACAATATGGATTTAGTAATTTGGATCTTTGCTTTAGATGTGGGTTAAGTACTGGAACTTTTTTTCCCATGTAGTTTGGTCCTGTGATAGGGTACAACCATTTTAGGGAAAAGTTAGGTTGGGTTTGGAGAAATTGTTTAAAATTAAATCACCATTAGATCCAGAGATTTTTTTTGTTGGGTTATATGGTTTCTTTGACTGGTTTGGGGTTGGATAAGTTTCAAATAGCATTTGTACGTTTGGTGTTATCTGTGGCACGAAAATGTGTAGCAATTACTTGGAAAGCCAATGTCGAGTTAATATAGCTCGTTGGCATAATAAATTGAGATCTTGTATTTATATGGAGAAAATAACAATTTACATGATAATTACTCTTTTTTGTTAAAATGTGGTCATCTTATTGAGAATATATGGGTTTGGAAATATCTTAAAATATTGTATATGTTTTATGTTTTCTTATTTGACTCCCCTTGAGGGGGTTGGCTGAGGGGGGGGGGGGAGGATGAGGACTTATTGTATAATAACTTTTTTTTGTTGATGCTATTGATTTTACGTTGTTTTTAAAAGTTTTAAATAATGTTTAAAAAACAATTATTTTGATCTTTCTGTGTTTCAAGATTGCATAATATTAATTTTCACAGTGATTTCTGAAGTTTGTGTTGCATGAAATTTTTCTGGAGGATTAAACATGCCCTGTAATAATGACACTTTAATAGATTCTTATGAATTGTCCATAATTAATAAATAGATTCTTTCCAGTTGTCCATAAAACCTGACAAAGATGACAGTGCTGGTAGAGCCACTGTAACGGCAGCACTGTTGATGGTGTGGACCCACAGGAAACGAAGATGAAGCACCACCACAGGCTCCAAATGGGCTTTGAACGGCCCGTTGAGTGAGCTGATGGGAGTTTATATTTGAACTCCTGTGACTGCAGGTCTGTGCCCAAGATAGTAGCACCTATTACTCTGCAGTAGCCACGAGGGGCTGTAGACTCCAGGGAAGCGGAGGATTGGGGCAGGGCACCAGAGGATGGGACAGTCACGCAGGGACAGTGACCACAGCGGCGGACTAGTGAGGTGGCTCTGTGGCGGAGGACCAGTGCATGCAGCGGGCTGCTGGTGACTGGAGGCAAGGAATCCGTGGAAGCTGTCGGTAGACTCGCACTGGGCTTTGGACTGCTGGAGACTGGCTCGAGCTGGCTGGAGGGGTGCCAGTATTGGAACTGGGATGCGAGGAGGTGCTGTGAGCACTGAAGGGTTCCCTGTGACAGAGGTTTGGACTACTCTGTGTGGCTGAGGAAGCGCTGGAGGCAAATCTATGGACACTCAGTGACTCTGTGGGGGATTCTTGTCTCTCTCTCGCTCTATAAGAACTCTAAGAGGGGCTTAGGCAATTTCTGCCAGTGGCGAATCAGTCTGCCTCGCAGCAGGCAAAAATGAATTTCATGTAATACGACACTGTTGTATTACTATGACAATAAATTAATCTTGAATAATTTCTGACATTGCAACAACTATGAACATTAAATTACTTCATTGCTGCAAATTGTTTTGGCCCTTCTCTCCATCAGTGTGATCAAACTTGGGCGATGCAACCATTCTACAAAACACTCCCTTTCTGTACGTAGTGCACACAATTTCAACTTCCCCATACCAAGTTCTCAGTCTTCATTACCAGGCTGCGACCAAACACAAATTAGTAAAACAGCACCTCATGTTCTGCTTGGGTAATCAACAACACAATAGGATAAACATAGAATTAACCAACTTTAGGAAACCCACACTCCCAGGTTCTCCCTTCTTCTGCCTCCACTCCCCTTCCTTGTCACACAGTTTCATTCCCCTCCCCCCACTGGTTCCATCTGCCTGCCTGCCACACCTTCTGGTTCCACTGCCTTCTTCCCCCATCTGGTTTCATCTTCCCATCATCTCTCCCTTATTGAGTTTTATTTATCACCTTCTTAAGGACCTGAATATGCAGCCTCTTGTTCCCGATTGTCACCTGTCTGTCTCTCCCTTTCCCCTCACTTGGTTTCACCTTGACCTTTCTTCTCTTATTTGGCTCCACCCCCTCCCACCTGATTATCACTCTTCTCAACTTATTCCACCCATTGTATGCCACTCTATGCCTCTCAGTCCAGATGGAGAGTTTCAACCCGAGACGCTAACTAGTTCAAAGAAATTAACTGGCAATTGACATCACAATTTGTAGTAAGATAGGATCAAGGTCAAACTGAAGCCAGTATCCTCTCATTGTTCAAGGATAAAGCTAGCCCAAGCATGCAACAAAGGCAGAAGGACCACCAAAATGGAGGGAAAAGGGTAAGCCCAATCAAGGGACGTGAAGCACCTAGCGGTCACCACTCAGTGAGACCAGGAGGTGGACAGAGGCTGTCGCGGCCCCCACCTCCCCTCAGTTCTGGGAGATTCACCTTTCCACACCCACTTCCTTCCCTGCCCTTAAGCTCTGGAAGGAGAAGACCAGCCAGTCAGGAGACAGAAAACCACAAGCACAGACTGCTCTCCCCCAGCAACAGCACAAGCTTCAGTTGAGGAGGCCCCACTCCCAGAGGAAGATCATCTCCTGTTCCAGAGTCCAAAAACAGTTCACTAAAGCGGTGGGGATGAGGGATCAGTCTGATTGATACTGGACTGCAAGGACTGTGAACTGGATACTCCAACTCCAATAAACAACAATTGAGATTAAAATAATAACCCTCAAATGCACACTGTCCAACATTCTATACAAGGTGTAATTGGCTTGCAATGCTGTGCCAAATACAAGAGTGTGGGGTGGCACACCTCAGGAACTATTGGAGGTGGTCCCTCATGAGTTGTGCCTCCAGTCTGGGTATCCTCCTGCAGGGAGGAAACTCTGCCATCCTCAAGAGTAAGAAAATGGTTGGGAGGAGCATCTCCTCATGGTGGATCTTAAGCACTGTGACATCTTAATCCAGCTGATCAATACGTATGGCTCACCCATCCAGCAGCTCCTACCCTTGCTGGTGACATCCAGGTTAGTCATTCTGGCTGATGACTTCAACTGCATCATCGATGTGGCTGGACGATCTGGCAACACCGACAGCAGGCTAGACTGGTCCTCCAGATTCCTGATGGAGACATTCAAAGACACACAGCTGGTGCAATGCCTTCAGCTATCCTACAGCTGCAGTCCTCCTGATTGAGATCGGACAGCTCAACCCAGATAGACTTCTTCTTGTCTAAGGCTGTAACGGTCCGAACCCTGGACGTTATGCCAGTATTTTCAGACCACTTCCTACTTCGTGCCTTCTGTCACTTTACAGAAGGACCAGAAAGCAGGTTGGAGAACATGGAAGATGAATATGAAGCTGCTCACCCTGAGAGCATAAAGAAGGAGTATGCAGATTGGAGAACCCTGTCGCACTTCTTTGATTCCCCAGTGAACTCATGGGAAGCAACCAAGGAGAACATCAAGAGGTTCTTTTTCCTCAAAGGTGTTCAGAGAGCAAAACAAAGGCAGAGGGAACTACATCAACTCCACTCTGACCTACAGCAGTTCTTCCTTCTGCAGACGAGAAGGGTAAATGTGAGAAAGGAGCTCCGAGAAGTGAAGAGCCAGCAAGCTTTACTATTTACCACAGAACCCAACAAGATCATTGTTCAATCCAGAGCCGGCACAGTGGAGCAGGATGAGACGTGCTCATGCTTCTTCCAAAAGGTTTACAAAGGGAGTTTTATGATCCACAGCCTCAAGGAAGAGAACAGCTCAGTCCCATTCTCACATCCAGGGGATCAGTAGATGCTACAAGAACAAAAGTTTTCCTTTTTATATAAAGGAAATCTAAGGGTCACATATTAGGGATATCAACCAAAAAAATCTTTTACTAAAGGGCAGAATCAATTAATGGAAGCTATACAATCAAAAATATGAACAACACATTAAACGTTATTTTTGTCAACCTGTAATATTGATCTCTCTCCAGAAACACCTCTACTCCTGACATCAAGAACCAGACAAGCAAAGGCTGGAGAAGCCACTTTTGGACAGGATCAGAACCAAAAGACAAACAGTTCCTATCACATTCTCAGCCAATTATCTAATTAAACTCTATCTTTGTCCTCTTTTAACGAACAATCTTTACAAATGAAACATCAGAATCTTTCTTTGGCTTGGCTTCGCGGACGAAGATTTATGGAGGGGGTAAAAAAGTCCACGTCAGCTGCAGGCTCGTTTGTGGCTGACCAGTCCGATGCGGGACAGGCAGACACGATTGCAGCGCTGGCAAGGGAAAATTGGTTGGTTGGGGTTGGGTGTTGGGTTTTTCCTCCTTTGCCTTTTGTCAGTGAGGTGGGCTCTGCGGTCTTCTTCAAAGGAGGCTGCTGCCCGCCAAACTGTGAGGCGCCAAGATGCACGGATTGAGGCGTTATCAGCCCACTGGCAGTGGTCAATGTGGCAGGCACCAAGAGATTTCTTTAGGCAGTCCTTGTACCTTTTCTTTGGTGCACCTCTGTCACGGTGGCCAGTGGAGAGCTCGCCATATAATACGATCTTGGGAAGGCGATGGTCCTCCATTCTGGAGACGTGACCCATCCAGCGCAGCTGGATCTTCAGCAGCGTGGGCTTGATGCTGTCGACCTCTGCCATCTCGAGTACCTCGACGTTAGGGGTGTGAGCGCTCCAATGGATGTTGAGGATGGAGCGGAGACAACGCTGGTGGAAGCGTTCTAGGAGCCGTAGGTGGTGCCGGTAGAGGACCCATGATTCGGAGCCGAACAGGAGTGTGGGTATGACAACGGCTCTGTATAATTGCAACTACTCGTTTCACATTGAACATTCTGTCATTGCCATTGAACCCTGGCCTTTAGCAATAGCTGTATTGCCCCGTGATTGGCCAGCCCAAACGGTACTTTTGTCTCTGATTGGTGAACCTTTGATTTCGGGGTCCTGTGTTGCAATTGACGAGTTTATATTTCCGGTGGGCTGCGCGTGCAGAATTGTTCTGATTGGCTGTCGTTCCCTATTCCGCTCTGTTATTGGTCGAATCACCATTAAAAGTAACAAAAATAAGACTTTGATTCAATGCTCCTCACCGGGCACGACTGTTGTCTCCAACACAACGAGGTTTCGCGACGACTGCAAAAACCAAACGCATGGATGTTTTAAAAAAAAAATGACTGCACGTGTTTGCATTCTGATGGTAAATTACATCTCGGGATGTAATTTGCTGAGTCGTGGAGAATGTGGGGGGAGGGGAGAGAGAGAGAGAGGTGGGGGGAAGAGAGAGGTGGGGGAAGAGAGAGAGGTGGGGGGAAGAGAGAGAGGTGGGGGGAAGAGAGAGAGGTGGGGGGAAGAGAGAGAGGTGGGGGGAAGAGAGAGAGGTGGGGGGGAAGAGAGAGAGGTGGGGGGGAAGAGAGAGAGGTGGGGGGGAAGAGAGAGAGGTGGGGGGGAAGAGAGAGAGGTGGGGGGGAAGAGAGAGAGGTGGGGGGGAAGAGAGAGAGGTGGGGGAAGAGAGAGAGGTGGGGGAAGAGAGAGAGGTGGGGGGAAGAGAGAGAGGTGGGGGGAAGAGAGAGAGGTGGGGGGAAGAGAGAGAGGTGGGGGGAAGAGAGAGAGGTGGGGGGGGAAGAGAGAGAGGTGGGGGGAAGAGAGAGAGGTGGGGGGAAGAGAGAGAGGTGGGGGGGAAGAGAGAGAGGTGGGGGGGAAGAGAGAGAGGTGGGGGGGAAGAGGGAGAGGTGGGGGGGAAGAGGGAGAGGTGGGGGGGAAGAGGGAGAGGTGGGGGGGGAAGAGAGAGAGGTGGGGGGGAAGAGAGAGAGGTGGGGGGGAAGAGAGAGAGGTGGGGGGGGAAGAGAGAGAGAGGTGGGGGGGAAGAGGGAGAGAGGTGGGGGGGGAAGAGAGAGAGGTGGGGGGGGAAGAGAGAGAGGTGGGGGGGAAGAGAGAGAGAGGTGGGGGGAAGAGAGGTGGGGGGAAGAGAGGTGGGGGGAAGAGAGGTGGGGGGAAGAGAGGTGGGGGGAAGAGAGGTGGGGGGAAGAGAGAGGTGGGGGGAAGAGAGAGGTGGGGGGAAGAGAGAGGTGGGGGGAAGAGAGAGGTGGGGGGAAGAGAGAGGTGGGGGGAAGAGAGAGGTGGGGGGAAGAGAGAGGTGGGGGGAAGAGAGAGGTGGGGGGAAGAGAGAGGTGGGGGAAGAGAGAGGTGGGGGGAAGAGAGAGGTGGGGGGAAGAGAGAGGTGGGGGGAAGAGAGAGGTGGGGGGGAGAGAGAGACAATTTAATTGCATTGCTATTGCACTGTTGGATTACGATTGGTGGAAATATGCCCCGTATTACTGTTGTCATTGGTGAAACTGAGTGATGTTATGATTGGCCACACTGCTTTATTGTCAACCCTAATGGGTTTGCACAAATTCTCGGACTGTGATTGGCGTTGATTTGCAAGGAACAGGAGATTGAGTCACCTGTAATTTACCGGCTATGCAGGGCAATGATTGGTGAAGAAAAAACTTGGAATGCTCTAACATGTTTCTGGGTTGTTGTGAATAGTGAAAACATAATTCAGCATGCGGTGTAATACACAAAAGTGCTGGAGAATCTCAGCAGGGCATGCAGCATCTATAGGAATTAAAAGCAATTCAACGTTTCTGGCCTGAGGTCTTGTGAATGGAAAAAAAAACAGCTGGACGCCTGAATTTAAAAAACAGTGGCAGATGGGAGAAGAACACAGGCAAGAAGTCAATTCTTGTTGGAAGGTTGAAGCTGAAAAGTCACAGGAGAGAGAGTAAAAACACAAAATACTGGAAAAGCTCAACAGGTCAAGGGTAGAGAATGTAGCCTGAGAAGGGTCGCTCTCTGATAGAAGAAAGGGAAGAGGTTAGGGAGATGGAGGAAATAGAGGAGTAGGGAAAGAGAGACCAGAGAGAGGATTAACAAAAGTTAGAGAAGTCAATTTGATATATCTAGTTGGAGATTGCCAAGGCAGAATATAGGGGTTTTTCCAATTTACTGGTGGCCTTAATTTGGCAGTTCACGAGGCCATGTCGGTTGGCCACAGGGAGCACAATTTACTGGTGGCCTTAATTTGGCAGTTCACGAGGCCATGTCGGTTGGCCACAGGGAGCACAATTTACTGGTGGCCTTAATTTGGCAGTTCACGAGGCCATGTCGGTTGGCCACAGGGAGCACAATTTACTGGTGGCCTTAATTTGGCAGTTCACGAGGCCATGTCGGTTGGCCACAGGGAGCACAATTTACTGGTGGCCTTAATTTGGCAGTTCACGAAGCCATGTGGGTTGGCCACAGGGAGCACAATTTACTGGTGGCCTTAATTTGGCAGTTCACGAGGCCATGTCGGTTGGCCACAGGGAGCACAATTTACTGGTGGCCTTAATTTGGCAGTTCACGAGGCCATGTCGGTTGGCCACAGGGAGCACAATTTACTGGTGGCCTTAATTTGGCAGTTCACGAGGCCATGTCGGTTGGCCACAGGGAGCACAATTTACTGGTGGCCTTAATTTGGCAGTTCACGAGGCCATGTCGGTTGGCCACAGGGAGCACAATTTACTGGTGGCCTTAATTTGGCAGTTCACGAGGCCATGTCGGTTGGCCACAGGGAGCACCTTGCAGTGGCAGCAGACATCACAAATGAGCTCAATGAAACATTCTCCCAGTCAACATCTCATCTTCTGGATATAGAGGCAGCATCAGGAGTACCAGATGTAGTCAATGGCCCCTACAGGTTCACAGTTGGTTCACATGGAAGAATTATACAGAGCTCCAGATAGCGGCAAGGGAGGAGGTGCAAATGCACTTCTTGCAGATGCAGGGGTAGGTAACAAGGGGGAAGATTGATAGGAAGAGATGAAAGGACAAGGGAATCACAGGGGAAGCGATCTTTTAAAAAAGCCGACACGGGAAGATATCTGGTAGAGGGGTTTCATTACAGGTGGAAGAAAATGCAGAGAATGAAGCCATTTGGTTTGCCCACTGCAAGGGCCTCCTAGTGGCCAAGCATTTTAAATCCACGCACCATTAATTCCAGTCACCAGGTGTGTCTGCCCATGGCCTGATGTACTGCCAAATCTTCTGCAATGAAATTAACTTTGATTTCCATTAACCCACTCCCCATCTCTTTCCCTCCAGCTCCTTCTATCAGAAAGCAGTCCTTCCTCATCCTTTTTCCTGCTGCTCTGCTTTCCCTTCTACCATCCCATCTGTATCCAACTATTACCTCACCCTCATCTTTTCAATTCAAACATCTACATGTTTTTTTCCCACATTCACGACAAAAGGAAGACCTGCCAAGTTCCTCCAGCTGGATTTTGTATTCCAATAGTCTCCAACATCTGCAGATTTTCTTGATTGATTTGTATCAACTTCCTTACTTTTATTGGTGCCAACATAACTGGAATGTCAAGTGGAAGAAAACAAACCCTCAAGCAAACAAATGAGATCCTTGAGGGATCTCCCACTGGCCACCCATTTCAATTCCCCGTCCCATATCTGTTCATGGTCAACATGAACTGCCAGACCAAGAACAACCACAAATTGGAGGAACAACACCTAATCTTCCATCTGGGCACCCTCAGCCAGATGGCATGAACATCAATTTCTCAAGTTGTTGTTGAGCCACCTATTGCCTTCCCCCATTTCTGTCTCTTTTCACAGAATCAAACTCAATTCTCACCTTTCTGCTTATCATATCCAATTTTAAAAATTGTTTGCTAGTCTCCTCCCACTGCCTTCTTCCCTTTTTTCTCACCTTGGTCTTTATGATACCTTCCTGGTTCTTTTTTTTTTGTTGCTTCTACTTTGAAGAGCTCAGACCCAAAACATTAGTAATAGATCTTTTCCTCCTATCGACCCTGCAAGACCAGCTACTTCCTCCAGCATTTCTGTGTGTTTTAACTACAATCACAACATCTGCAGGCTTTAACTACCCTTAATATTACCCGGTCTTACTTTGTCTCGTTAAAGGATCGCAACCAGAAACGCTGACAGATCATCTCAGCTCAGTGTAGTCCTTCCCCACAACACCTTCACATTGGCTGGCCAAGCCTCAAGGCGTCCCTCAGTACGTCCTCCTGCAGCCCGGAATGCTTCAAGTCAGTACCATTCCCTGTATCTATCACACTTCCCCTTCTTCTTTCGCATCTGCGGGGGTTTTTTAGACGCCACTCCTCTGTGATGAGAGAATTCGAACGGTGATTGGCGGGCGCTGGACGATGCTCAGAGGGGATTGGGGGACGCGTGACGATGCTCAGAGGCGATTGGCGGACGCGGGACGATACTCAGAGGGGATTGGGGGACGCGGGACGATGCTCAGAGGCGATTGGCGGACGCGGGACGATACTCAGAGGGGATTGGGGGACGCGGGACGATGCTCAGAGGCGATTGGCGGACGCGGGACGATGCTCAGAGGCGATTGGCGGACGCGGGACGATGCTCAGAGGGGATTAGGGGATTGGGGGCTGGGATCGCTGAGCGGTGATTGGCAGGGGCGGGTCGGCAGGGAAACGGGAAGCGGCGGGCGGGAGTGGTTGCTCGGCCCGATCGTGAGCACGGCAGTGGGGGGGAGGACGGGAGGGGAAGCTTCGGCCGGTGTTGTTTCCCGCGGAGGAAAATGGGCTGCCTGTTCTCCAGGAAGTCGAAGGGAAAGAAACAGAGTAAGGAGGCGGAGGAAGAGCCGCCGAAGCAATACAGCTGGGACAACCGGGGCAAGGAGGTGAGGAGAAGGGCGGAAGGGGGGAAGGGGGTGGGGGAAGGGAAGGGGGCTCGGGGATGGGGGTAAGGGGGTGGGGGAATGCAGGAGAGAGAGGAGGGGGAGGGGGAGAGAGAGAGGAGGGGGAAGAGAGAGGAGGGGGAAGAGAGAGAGGAGGGGGAAGAGAGAGGAGGGGGAAGAGAGAGGAGGGGGAGAGAGAGGAGGGGGAGGAGAGAGAGAGAGGAGGGGGGAGAGAGAGAGGAGGGGGGAGAGAGAGAGGAGGGGGGAGAGAGAGAGGAGGGGGGAGAGAGAGAGGAGGGGGAGAGAGAGAGGAGGGGGAGAGAGAGAGAGAGGAGGGGGGAGAGAGAGAGAGAGGAGGGGGGAGAGAGAGAGAGAGGAGGGGGGAGAGAGAGAGAGAGGAGGGGGGAGAGAGAGAGAGGAGGGGGGAGAGAGAGAGAGGAGGGGGGAGAGAGAGAGAGGAGGGGGGAGAGAGAGAGGAGGGGGGAGAGAGAGAGGAGGGGGGAGAGAGAGAGGAGGGGGAGAGAGAGAGGAGGGGGAGAGAGAGAGGAGGGGGGAGAGAGTGGAGGGGGGAGAGAGTGGAGGGGGAGAGAGAGAGGAGGGAGGAGAGAGAGGGGAGAGAGAGGGGGAGAGAGAGAAGAGGAGGGGAGAGAGAGAGGAGGGGGAGAGAGAGGAGGGGGAGAGAGAGGAGGGGGGAGAGAGGAGGGGGGAGAGAGAGAGAGGAGGGGGGAGAGAGAGAGAGGAGGGGGGAGAGAGAGAGAGAGGAGGGGGGAGAGAGAGAGGAGGGGGGAGAGAGAGAGAGGAGGGGGGAGAGAGAGGAGGGGGGAGAGAGAGAGAGGAGGGGGGAGAGAGAGAGAGGAGGGGGGAGAGAGAGAGAGGAGGGGGGAGAGAGAGAGAGGAGGGGGGAGAGAGAGAGGAGGGGGGAGAGAGAGAGAGGAGGGGGGAGAGAGAGAGGAGGGGGGAGAGAGAGAGGAGGGGGGAGAGAGAGAGGAGGGGGAGAGAGAGAGGAGGGGGAGAGAGAGAGGGGAGGGGGAGAGAGAGAGAGAGGAGGGGGAGAGAGAGAGAGAGGAGGGGGGAGAGAGAGAGAGGAGGGGGGAGAGAGAGAGAGAGGAGGGGGGAGAGAGAGAGAGGAGGGGGGAGAGAGAGAGAGAGGAGGGGGGAGAGAGAGAGAGGAGGGGGGAGAGAGAGAGAGAGGAGGGGGGAGAGAGAGAGAGAGGAGGGGGGAGAGAGAGAGAGAGGAGGGGGGAGAGAGAGAGAGAGGAGGGGGGAGAGAGAGAGAGAGGAGGGGGAGAGAGAGAGGGGGAGAGAGAGAGAGGAGGGGGGAGAGAGAGAGAGGAGGGGAGAGAGAGAGAGAGAGGAGGGGAGAGAGAGAGAGGAGGGGGGAGAGAGAGAGAGAGGAGGGGGGAGAGAGAGAGAGGAGGGGGAGAGAGAGAGAGAGGAGGGGGGAGAGAGAGAGAGAGGAGGGGGGAGAGAGAGAGAGAGGAGGGGGGAGAGAGAGAGAGAGAGGAGGGGGGAGAGAGAGAGAGAGAGGAGGGGGGAGAGAGAGAGAGAGAGGAGGGGGGAGAGAGAGAGAGAGAGGAGGGGGGAGAGAGAGAGAGGGAGAGGAGGGGGGAGAGAGAGAGAGGGAGAGGAGGGGGGAGAGAGAGAGAGGGAGAGGAGGGGGGAGAGAGAGAGAGGGAGAGGAGGGGGGAGAGAGAGGGAGAGGAGGGGGGAGAGAGAGAGAGGGAGAGGAGGGGGGAGAGAGAGAGAGAGAGGAGGGGGGAGAGAGAGAGAGAGGAGGGGGGGGAGAGAGGGAGGGGAGGGAGAGAGAGGAGGGGGGGCAGAGGTGGACAGAGAATTGGGTTGGGTCAAATGTTAAAAATCTGAAATACACACACAAAATGCTGGACATTCTCTGTCACTGCGTAGTATTTATGTTGTGTCCATGTTTTGGCTCTGAACCCCTCAAGTTAGTGGTGGAGGGCTTGAGGGGGTTTTTTCTGTTGTGGGGGAGGGAGAGAGTTCTTTTCTTCCCCCCCCCCCCCCCCACTAGATTGTGACAGGTGTCGGACATTGTTGAGAGAAGCAGCTTGTAGATCCTGCTGATGGATTTGGGGATGGTTGTCGAAAGATGTTTCTGCTACTCAAATCTTTATAATAAAGGTCAAAATACCATTTCTTCACCTTCCATGTTATCTTCTACTGATTCACATATCGGCTATTAAAGTCTCTCTGAATGTCAATCCCTCAAACTTCTATTGTTTGGATCAATACTACACCTTACCTGACTTTTGTTTGGAAATTAATCTTGATGTGAATGAACTTGAGCAGTTTGTCCAATGCAGAGGATTTTTTTCTCTGCTTCTGATGGGAATTGAATATGCTACTTTGATGACATCCAGGATTTGATACTGTTCTTCGTTTTTATTTTCTAACCCCATTCTTGCACAAAAACCAAGAGGGAGGGTGGGTGGGTGGGGCTGCTTCACCGGATAACTTTCATGGTTATCCAAAGCTTCTGTCACAATAATAAATAAATGGGGAATGGGCAATATGTTGGAAAAGAGAGACCTATAAAAGGATAGATAAAATCTAAATAACTGATTTTATTTTGGCAATCAATAAAAACTAATCATTGCCTCAAATTTGGTATTGCCCATTATCCTGTTTTCTGCCACAATGGCCAAGGCTAATCTATTATAATACGAGAAGACCTTTGAAAAATGGGCTGCAATGATTGTAATGCTGTTAAATATACCTGGTTAAAACAATTTCCTTCAACTAATGCAAAATCTTGAAGTCCTCCCCATGACCTTACCAACCCCCAATTGATTCTCTACTGACATTATGAAGTCTAATATTTACTCTTTATTGTGATTCAAATGATGATAGAACAGACTGGCTTGTTCAAAGCAGTGTACAAGGACTGCCTAAAGAAATCTCTTGGTGCCTGCCCCATTGACCACCGCCAGTGGGCTGATCTCGCCTCCAACCGTGCATCTTGGCGCCTCACAGTTCGGCGGGCAGCAACCTCCTTTGAAGAAGACCGCAGAGCCCACCTCACTGACAAAAGACAAAGGAGGAAAAATCCAACCCACCAATTTTCCCCTGTAACCGTGTCTGCCTGTCCCGCATCGGACTTGTTAGCCACAAACGAGCCTGCAGTTGACGTGGACATTTACCCCCTCCGTAAATCTTCGTCCGCGAAGCCAAGCCAAAGAAGAAGAAAGAAGCATTGTGTTTAAAAAAAAAAAAAGTTCATTCACAATGGGGGTTTACAAAATACCTTGGTAGAATTGTTTGGCGAGAAAATGCCAAACAGTTGTATATTTTGTACCCCAGCGTGCCATACCCTATCCAATTCCATTTTTTTTAAACCAAGGAAAACTCATTTGTAGATTGTGGAAAGTTTACACTTGTTAGATTAAAGTAATTGAGTGCTATTTTATCTACAATTCAATTTAAAATATGCTTGTTGCAAGTTGCAAGTTCATAAGCTGCTGCAGGACCACCAAAATATATGTCGGCACTAACTGCAATATATATTTATCTATCCTTTTATAGTTATTGTCAGCGTACATACACGACATCACATACAACCCTGAGATTCCTTTTTCTAGTGGGTGTGGCAGAATTACCATCTTTTGGTAGTGCAAAAAAAAATGGTCACATAGCATATCATGGCTGCAGCGAATTAGAATTTCAATACGTGTGTACATGGCACTTGCACTAAACTCTAATATTTCTTATTATGTCATACTTAGGAAACACTTCCCCCACCTCCCGTACAGATGGTGCTAAAATGGTTGCAGTTGGGAAGAAGATCATTTGGCCTGTTGTGTTTGAACCACTTCCGATAAAGGAGCAATCCAGCTTGTCCCTTGACCACTCCCTCCCTCTCCCATAACCCTGCAGATTCTATCCTTCTTGATACTTACCAGCATTCTTTGAATATCATTGAATTGGTCTTCACCGTTAAGCATTAGCAAGAGGTTCTAGGCCTGTCCCCTCATAATTAGCTCTTGCTATTGTGTATGAAGGCATACTGGAATGTGTGTTGAGGTAGTAATTAGACAAATTAAACACAAACTTGACCAAATAGTTTGTAGATAAAGAAACCTTAAGAGGCCGATATGCCTAATGAAAATCAATTGTAATTTTTTCTTCTACAAAATAAACATCAGTTTACAAAGCATTCAGTACCATTTTGGGTGGTAAATACATTGATGGAATATTTCAGGGGCGTTTCTTTTAAATCGAATATAAATGTTTTGTAGACAATAGAAGCAGATAACCCTTTTCATAGCTACAACACACATCAGTGTAAATAAAGGCAGAACATTCCCCAGTAACAAATTTTATTTTGCCAATAAAAATCTGGATGAAAAGTACATCAAACATAAAACATTACAGCACCGGACAAGCCCTTCAGCTCACAATGTTGTGCAGACCTACAGAAACAAACTCCGGGATCAGTCTAACCTTTCCCTTCCTCAGAGGCCATAACCTTGTTTACAGCCATGTGTTGGTCTAAGAGGTTTTTAAATGTTCTATTATATCAGAATCTATCACCATTCATTCCAGGCACTTGCCATTCTCTGTGTAGTTAATAATAATAAATTAAAAAAAAACCCACAACCTTACCTCTGACATCTGGCCTAAACTTTTCTACACTTACCTAAGTGGATGCTGATATTGGCCATTGCTGCCCTGGTTTTAAAAAAAAAATGATGCTGACCATCTGCTCTGTTTATACCTATCATAATCTTATACCCCTCTATTAAGTTGCTGTTCATCTGCTGTGACTCCAAAGAGAAAAGCCCTAGCTTGTTCAATGTTTCCTCATTAAACATGTTCTCTAATTCATTGGTCATCCTGGTAAATCTCTGCCCTCTCTCCAAAATGTCTGCATCTTTCTTGCACAAAATGCTTTCTTAATCACCCTAAATACTTGCATGGCAACTTTGAGGAATCTATTGACTTGAACCCCAAGATCCATCTGTTCCTCCAAACTGCTCAGAATCCTGCTGTTAGCCTTGTACTCTGCCTACAAGTTCAATTTTCCAAAATGTATCACTTTACATTTTCCAAATTGAACAGCATCTCCGCCCAACTGTGCATCCTGTCGATACCCACAATAACATTTTATGTTATCCGCGATACCTCTGCCTTTGTGTTATCACCACACTTAATAACTGACCCCTCTACTTCATCCATATCTTTTGCAAAAATCACAAACGGCAGGTGTCTTAGAACCGATCCCTGTGGAACACCATTGGTCACCGATCTCCTGGCAGAACATGCTGTATCTACTAGCCCTTGCAGCCAGATTTCCGTGGACCCCATGCCTCATTACTTTCTGCATGAGCCTACCATGGGGAACTTTGTCAAACAAAGGCACTGTCCAGTTAGGGGGTGGTTAGCACAATGCTATTACAGCACCAGTGACCGGAGTTCGAATCCAGTTCTGTCTGTAAGGAATTTGTACGTTCTCCCCATGTCTGTGTGGGTTTCCTCCCACCCTCCAAAATGTATGGGATTATAGATTAATTTGAGTGTGATTAGGTTGCCCGGGTTTATAAATGGTTGAATTAACTTCTACCATGCAGTAAATAAATAAAATAAATTTTAAATTCCCGACATAGTGCACATATATATATATATATAAATATATATATATATCACATCCACCACTTTACCTTCATCAATTTGTTTTGTCATCTCCACAAACAATTAAGCTTGAAGCATGGCCTGCCTCTCACAAAAAGCCATGTTGACTGTCCATAATTAGTCTATGCTTCTCTAAGTGCTCTTAAATCCTGTCCCACAGAAACCTCTTCAACAGTTTGCCCATTGTGATGTTAAACACACCGGTTTATAATTTACAGGATTATCCTTATTGCCTTTCTTGAACAATATTTATCATCCTCCAATCCTCTGGTACCATTGATGTGGCCAGGGAGTGCAAACAACTCCACTAGCTCAAACCTCCCGCTCTCTGCCAATAAACCTCCAACCCCCGCACCCCCCCCTCACTTCCATGTACACATCCAACCTTCTCTGAAATGACAGAAGGGACCCTGCTGCAACTATCTCATTCGGAAGATCATTCCATTCTGCCACCACTCGCTGAGTGGAAAAAGCCACCTCTAATCATGTTTTCCCTTTAACCCCTTAGAACATTATGGTAGAGTACAGGCCCTTTGGTCCATGATGTTGTATTGACCAATAGAAACCTACTCTACAAACTAAACCTTTCCTACCTTGTACCCAGAGCCCTCTATTTTTCTGGTATCCACGTTCCTAAGAAGCTTTTAAAATGTCCCTATTGTATGAGGCTTCACCACCCCAACAATGCATTCCAAGTGCCCACTAATCTGTGTAAAAATAAATAAAATGAAACATCCCTAACATCACTACTGAACTTTCCTTCCCTCACC
>NW_027212239.1:0-29386 GCF_036971445.1 Narcine bancroftii | reverse complement strand
GTATAAGGTATTGGAGCCAAGATGAGAAAGGGTCCAACGGCGATGAAGGCTTCCTGATTTTGATGGAGGTTTGGATCTGGATCTCGGGTTGCCGATGGTTTAGCCTAAAGTCTGTGTGGCTGTGGAGCCTGTGGGAGCACTGGAGGCAAATCCATGGACATTGTAATTCTGGGGGAACTCTCTTTTGCTTCTCTTTCTCTGACTGTAAGGAGTGCCAAGCAATTTCTGCAAATGATGAATTGTTTGCCTTATTTCAGACTAAAGCCAATTGTAAGACTCGATCCAAAGGCTGGAGTCAGGAACAGCAACCAACGTTTACCAAGATTCAAAATTCCTTACAGAACTTGTAATATTACATGAAATTGCCTTTTGCCTGCCGTTAGTAGACAAAGAGTTGCCATTAGTGTTTCCAGCACCCCTTACAGTAAGAGAGAAAGAGAAGCAAAAGAGAATCCCTTCAGAGACTCTGAGTGTCAGTGGATTCTCCTCCAGCTCTCCCCCAGTCTCTACATCTACACAGACCTTTGTTCAATGCATCAACAACCCAAGCTCCAGATCCAAACCTCCAACACAATCAAGAAGCCTTCAGCACCCAAGGCCTTTCGAGAACCCTTCTTGCTTTCAGCACTCAATAGAATCCCAGTTCCAACCCCCCAGACCCGTCTCCAGCAGCCCACAGCCTGTATGGGTACCCTGACCACCAACCACCTTCAGCCTGTGTGGGACCCTCAGCTACTGAGTCTCTTGCTGGTACGCCGTCATGGTCACCTACTCTCTCAAGTTAATATGCAATGGGATCCCAATTTTCCAGAGATCTCAGAAGATTATGAACTAGTGTGCTACATTATAATTGGAATTGAATGTAAATATTCAATTACAATAATTTTAAAAAGTGTTTTCATATTATATTATAATTTTCATAATCACATGATATCCCAGTGTAACTTACAACTCAATAAGTACCATGTTGTAGAGCAAGAGGAACAGGAAACAATTCAGAATAGTGGTTTTCCAACTGCCCCCCTAAACTCACATTCCGTTTTAAGTAATCCCTATGCCATAAGTGCTCTGTGATTAGTAAGGGATTGCTTAAGATAGTATGTGAGTGGAAAGAAAAGTTTTAAAATGACTGTTTTAATCGTACCTAATTGACTCATTATGTGCACAGTTTCATAACTCCAAAGGAAATGGACCAATGACAATTTTTTTCAAGCAAAATATTTCCAGTAACAATTGGGTCTAGAGCAGTGGTTCTCAACCTTCCCTTACTAATCACAGAGCACCAATGGCATAGGGATTGTGGAATGTGAGTTTAGGGGGCCAGTTTAAAAACCACTGATTTAGAAAAATCTTGAGCAAGGAGACAAGGTTCAAGATAAAGGGCAGGCCATTTAAAACTGAGGTATGTAGAAATTTCTTCACACTGAGATCATGGAATCTCTGGAATTTTCTGCCTTGGAGAGTTGTGGAGGCTAGATTGTTAGAATTTAGAGAGAAGATAGAGAAGTCTTTGTAAGATTAGGGACTGAGTATGATGTAGACTTGTCACAGAGAACGAGTGGAAGTCTGGTGTAGATCATGTTGATTGGCAGCTCCTGCTTCTGTTTTCTTGCATTTTTTTGTAGTTTTGTCCTCCATTATACTACTTGTATTTGCCTCCCCATCACCAAAATAAAATAGAAAGCTTAAATATTACAACAGTAGAGATCCGCACCGAGTTGAAAACCACAAACAAAGCATCTAGTGGATCGAAACCCATCCCACACAGTCATTAACAAAGAGATTTGATCTGGAGCAAGTAAAAGTTTAGGGTCAATGTGATTTTTAACAATGTGTTTGATTTCATAAATACACTGAAAGTAGCCAGGCTTTAAGTTGTTCCAACCAGTACCTCGCAAAGGGTCATATTTTATTAACCGATCACTAATAATAAGTAAAACAGAAAGAGCTTTGCATTTGTTTTTTTTTGTCCTATTAAAATGACTGCTCGTGTGAAGATCAGACTAACATTTTCATCACTCCATTGAACAATAGATATATAAAATGATCATAAGCGACACAGAGATGAATGGGAGTGAATTAAACCTAAAAGCTATGCTTTATAAATAGGTACCTGTTAGAGCATTGAATAACTGCCACCATTTGTTTAGTGCTTTGAGGTTCTGTCATGCATCAGATACTTCATCTCTTATGATGATTAACAGGAAAGGGCTCCCTTGGTTTTGATGGAAGGGGGTGCAAAAGCCTTTACACGAGCAGGCCTTCAAATGACAAAGGCTCTCATGCTTTTAATGCTGATTTTTCATGCACGGCGTAACAATGTGGAGCAGCTGGAGCAAAGATGCTATCAAGCAGCAAAATTGCTAATCATTGCTTACACACAAGCAAATTAAATAATAGAAAGAACACTCTTCATCGTGATGCTACAACTCTTGGATATGTACACACTTCAGTAGATACCCAAATTCAGCTCATAAAGGCAAAATGCATGTCAAGGAGGAACTGGCCACAGCTCATATTGGTCGTGCAGGGTGGGTGGGTTTGGCCAGACTAAGCCATTGAGTCTGTGCACCAGAACTAACTCAGAATTCGACACAGCATCTGCTCCCCTTGAGCACACCCCCATGGTTTTCAGAGCATATTAATGGGGTTTTGTTCTCTTCACCGATAGCTAGTCAGCTCAGTACATGTATGTTAAATTTTTTAAATAAGCCAAAATCTCAGTACTTCTTTTCTTAATAAGTAGCTTCTGTTAAAAATCAATGAGGTAGAGATGTAAGTGATTAGTTATCTCCACGTGGGATACTTTCAGCCTTTGTGTTAAGCCAATGCCACCGAGCACCCAAGATCATCAATATTTTAATAAAATGGTAATCAATTTCTTCAATTAATCCATTGGAGGAGTTGGGGAGTTTTGTTTTATGATCTGTTTCAAAGTCATACATTTTACATCCTCCAGCATATTTTTGGAATATTTCTTATTGATTAAACAAAGGAATCATAAAACCCGCAGTTATTCAATACTTATTTCAAATTATAATATGCTTTGTCTGGAGAACTTAAAGGCTTCATTCTCGCCAAAACACAGGCTAATGTAACAAACTGCATCATAATAACAATGGGTGACACCTTACATCTAAAGAAACCAACTCTGGTGATGTGCACATCAGTGGATTCAAAACCATATCACTTCATCAGAAGTGATGCCCAGTAAAAACATATATGCAAAAAAAATTACTTAAAATCGGTGTAATTTAGAGTTTAAAGGCATATAATTTAAAGCCAAAATATGAATAAGGTATGATATATGAAAGCCTGTGAATGCTGTGATTGTAGTGAAAACACAGAAATGCTGGAGGAACTCAGTAGGTCTCCTCCATCCAGCATTTCTGTGTTCTTACAAGTAATAAAGCATATAGCAATCACCTTCAATTATCCAGTTTCCTAATTCACTGTTCGAATTTTTGTATGTTCATATGTTCATCACTTAATTTCACTGTTTTTCTTGCACTGGTCCAAAAAAACCCAACCCCATAACTATCAAAAGATTACATGAACTTGATAGTGTTTGTTATAAATTATGTGCCTGAAGTATTGGTGCACCTCATCTACAAGTTTGCCGATGACACCACAGTTTGTCGGCAGAAATCCAAGTCGCAATGCGGAAGCCTACAAGGAGGGAGATAGATCAGCTTGTTGAATGGAGGAATGACAACAACCTTGCACTCAATATTAGCAAAACCAAGAAGATGATTGTCGACTTCAGGATGAAGTCAGGGGAACATGACCCAGTCCTCGTCGAGAACTCAGTAGTGGAGAGGATCAAGAACTTCAAATTCCTGGGTTTCAACATATCTGATGATCTGTCCTGGAGCCTCCATATTGATGCATTCACAAAGGCCTGTTAGTGGCTATATTTTGTGACCAATATGTCACCAAAGACTCTCATAAACTTCTACAGGTGTACCGTGGAGTGCATTCTGGCTGGTATGGAGGATCCGACTCTCAGGACAAGAATAAACTCCAGAGGGTTGTTAACTCAGCCTGTGACATCACAGGGACCAGACTTCACTCCATCATGGACATCTACATGAGGCAGTGTCTGAAAAAACCAACCTCTATTTTCAAAGACCCCCCCCCCCCACCCCACCACCCACGCCATGACCTCTTCACTCCGCTGCCATCAGGGAAAAATGTACAGGAGCCTAAAGATAAGCACTCAGCAGGACAAGGACAGCTTCTTCCCCACTGCCATCAGATTCCTGAATGATCAATGAACCAGACACTGCCTTACTTTTTATGCACTATTCTTATTCTTATTATTTTATTTTTTAAGGTAATGTTGCAAGATGGTTATAATATGAATTTTTTCACTCTGATGCTGCTGGAAACACCAAATTTCATGTCTTGTTCATGAAAATAAATCCTGATTCTGAATCTTATTGTGACCAAGTGTCAAAGTCCAAAACCTGGTCACGTATTTTCATTTGTCAGATTTCCTGTCAGAGTACGCATATGAGATCACTACAATGCCGAGGTTCTTTTTCTATGGGTGAGGCAGAATTACCATTTATTGCAGTGCAAAAAAAACCTAGTTCAGGCACACATGTAAATAAACAAAACAATGTAAACAAGCTGACTGCAATACAGAGGGATAGAGAAAAAAAAAAATCAATAAAGTGCAAAAGTAAGAGTCCGACAATGAGTTCCTGATTGAGTTTGTTGTTGAGGAGTCTGATGGTGAAGGGGTTATAGGTGTTCCTGAACCTGGTGGTGCAAGTCTTGTGGCACCTGTACCTCTTTCCTGATGCTAGCATTAAGAACAGAGCATGTGATGGGTGGTGTGGATCCCTGATGATTGCTGCTACTCATTGATGGCAGCGTTCCCTGTAGATATACTCGATGGTCGGGAAGGTTTTGCCTGTGATGTCCTGGGCTGTGTCCACTACCTTTCGCAGGGCTTTACACTCAGAGGTATCGGTGTCCCCATACCAGTCCGTGATGCAGCCAATCGGCACACTTTCGTCCATACATTTGTAGAAATTTGCCAGGGTTCCCGGTGTCGTAGTAAACTTCCGCAAACTGTAGAAGTAGAGGCGCTGACGTGCTTTCTTCAATCCAATATTCTTCAATGAATAAGAGATGTCAACATCCCATTAAATTTTCAGCACCTGTCTCTGACCAATGTCAGAGAACACACGATGTTAAACTTAGAATAATGCTTTTTCACTTTCAGGAACTATGATTTATATGTAAAGAGGGTATTGTGAGAATTAACTGATTGTAGACATCCAATTAGCTGCACTCCATTCTTTTGTATACTGCAAGCCAATTCACTATTTGGTGATCGAGTGATTAAATCCTGGTCTTGATTAGAAAATTGGACTATTGATCCAGAGGCATGAGGTTAAGTTGCGCCAGGGCACTTCTAATTCAATAATTAGATAAATCTGGAATGGGAACTCAATATGATTTGTGGCAAGCTGCCATTAAAAACACATCTGCGACACTAATGTCCTCTGGGAAGGAAATCTGCACAATCTGACTTCTATGTATCTTCAGACCACATCAATGTGGTTTGTTCGAAACTACCTTTCTAGGCTGAGCAACAAATGCTGGACTTGTCAGAAACAGGTGACATCAAAGAAAACCTCATCTCTCCGTGAAGAACAGGCCGTGGTTGAGGTGAGGAAGATCCTTTCTAGGGTGAGCCTACACAAAGCAGCAAGTCCAGATAGCATACCTGATCATGTCCTGAAGGTCTGTGCAGACCTGCCGACAGAGGTGATAACAGACACCTATGTCTTACTGCAGCAGTTCACTGTCCCCATGGGTTTGAAGGCAGCCTCCATAATCCTGGTGCTGAAGAAAGTGACAGTAACTGGTCTAAATGACTACCACCCAGTGGCATGGGTGTCTTTGATCATGAAGTGCTTTGAGCAGCTGGCGATGGAATGTGAACCACACCTTTGAGCAACATGGGACCTCTTCCAGTTTGCATAAGGTCCAAACCGGTCCAAAGATAATGCAATAGTCTTGATCCTCTATCTGTCCTGACCCACCTAGAGAATGCTACCTCATATGCCAGCCTGTTGTACATTGACTTCAGCTTGGTGTTTTACAAGATAATAACTCAGAGCCTGGGAGATAAACTGTCCTTGCTGTGACTCAACACCGCTCTCTGAAATTGGATTCTGGATTTCTTGATGGAAAGCCCACAGGCACACCTCAGGTCTGTGTGCTCAGGTCACTCCTGTTCATGTTATTGACTAACGACTGCAAGAGATCAGCTCCAAGAGAATCACCAAATCTGTGAATGATACTACAGAATTTGGCCTCATCAGCAACAATGCTAAGTCACATTACGGAGAGGAGGTTGAAAGGCTCCTAAAATAGTGCAAGAACAACAGCCTGAGTCTCAACATGGACAGGATAAAGGAGATAATTGTGGAGTTCAGGAGGATGAAGATCGACCATTCTCTGCTACACATCAACAGTTCCAACGTGGAAAATGTAGAGAACACAAAGTTCCTTGTTGTGCTAACAGGGGATGACCCATCCTGGACCCACAATACCTCCTCATTAGTGCTTACATGTCCAAATGAGGCTGAGGAAGGCAAGGCTTCTGGCCCCCATCTTGACAGTCTTTCACAGGACACAATTGGGAGTGTCCTGTCTAGTTTCATTGTGTGGTATGTTAGCTGCAAAGCATCAGATTGGAAATCTGCACAGAGGATCATTAAAACAGCTAAGAGGATCATTGGGATCTTCCTTGTCTCTATAAACTATATCCACTAGGAGCCTTGTCTAAAGAGGGCTCAAGGAATTATAGAAGACCCTTTCCATCCTGCATACATTGTCTTCTAGCCACTGCCATTAGGAAGGTGGTGCAGGGGCATCAAAATCAAGCTTGGGAATAGCTTCTCAGACTGATAAGCAGTATCCTGTAACTGTGGCAATCATCCCATTTATTTATATATATATATTTATTTTGATTATTTATGGAATCTTTATGTGCTGAATATTGTGTGATTTTGTGCATGAACCCTGATCAGATGAGATGTTATTTCATTGGGTTATATTACATATAATCAGATGATAATAAACATAGTAAGATGGCACGTTTCCTCGCAGGTTCACAAAAGCTCTCAGGATGCATTGTAGGAAGTCCTCCTCAAGACTAGTGTGTGTGTGTGTGTGTGTGTGTGTGTGTGTGTGTGTGTGTGTGTGTGTGTGTGTGTGTGTGTGTGTGTGTGTGTGTGTGTGTGTGTGTGTGTGTGTGTGTGTGTGTGTGTGTGTGTGTGTGTGTTGTCTGTGTCTGTGTGTGTTTGTGTGGCCTTAATTTTCTTTGAACCAACTTTCTCCTTCTCTCACACACATCGATGGGTTTAAGTGGGAGGCCCAAAACCACATTTTAAGGGCACCCTAGAGTGAATAAAAAGCATCTGCCTGCCTTGACACTGACCAAGGCCAAATTTAAAAAAGAGTAACCTTAGTAAATGTGGGTGTGAAGCATTGACAAATTTATCGCAGCAAATTTGTTTAATGTTGCATTGATTGATGGCACGTGCTTCAGGAATTTAAAAGAGTAAATCACCTTTATGTTACCATAGCAATATAGGACAGTAAAACTATCAATATCTCCGTAATGCATTTTTTCCTACAGCATAAATAATGGAAAATACATTAGATATGTCTTTCCAACCATAATTCAACCCATATATGACCTATACATTAGTTGGTGGCAGGATGTTATAAGGATAGGTTAAGAAGATGTTCTGTGTCCCTGATTCCCTGATTGGACAAAATATATCCATGGGGGGGTTGGGGGAGAGTGGTTTGGAACTTCATGCCCCACTCCCCTATGGTGACCTCCTTACATTCCTAGCACAAGAAGTGCTGAGAGTTAAATTATCCATCGATCAGCCAGATTCTCCACATAGAAGAGATCACTGAGCTTGTGAAATGGGCTTGGGAAAAAGGCTCAAAATGTTTAGGCAAGGTGATCTACTGGGAACCAGCTTCTTACATTTTTAGAAATCCAAACCCAATTAGTTGCAAGATGGAGTCTTGTTATAGGAATGATCTTCCTTAATAGGAAACATGCTGTCTCATAGATAAAAGCTCACACTCAACTAGAGGGAGAACTAACATTTTATTAGCTTATAACACAGGTAGGGTTCATGAACAGGCTTCAGAGGGGTTCTGGGGTTCAGGCAGGAAACCAGGGTTATATATGGGCCCCCAGGGGAGGAGCTGGGAGGCGGGACCAGTCATCAATACAGCACCCTTCTAGTGAATCCCAGTTCACTATATTCACCCCTTCCTTCAGAATTAAGGGTTTGTGGATGAAGAGAACAAGGATCAGAAACTGGTAATCGACACAGAAGAGAAATATTTACAATACTATTTAGAGATTCAGGTGGTTCGGGGGTCTGGAGATCCTGATGGAGTACCTTAGCACAGGGGGGTGCCTTGGGCTCCTTGAGTCTCCTGGTCCACCTGTGATGGAAGCATAGTGGGCTGGGGCTCTGGCTCAACGATAGGGGGCGGTGGGTTCACTCTCCTCCTGAACTGGGTCCCCTGAGGCCCTGAGCAGGGATTGGGGAAAAAAGCTCGGTAGCCCGTGGGGCACCTGTGGCAACAGATCCACTGTTTCCAGGTTCCTGATGGAGAAAGAGTCCACCCTGCCATCCGGGTACTCCATGTAGGCATATATGGGGTTGGCATGGAGCATTTTCACCCTTTCCACCAGGGGGTCAGTCTTGGCTTCTCCTCACATGCTTCTTGAGAAGGACCGGACAAGAGTAGTAAACCAGGCTGGGAGATGCTGACCTTCTGTAGAACGTAAACATGAGCTTGAGTAATAGCGTTGGTTGCAGTACAGAGTAGCAACCAAATTGAGCAGAGCGCGATGGGGAGGACATCCTGCCAGTGCGAGTCTACTTTAGGAAAAGTTTGACAGCCTTCTGGATCATGACATTCTCTTTTTTAACCTGCTTGTTCCCCTGGGAGTTGTAACTGGTAGTCCTGCTGGATGCGATGCCTCTCATTAGCAGGTACTGATGCAGCTTGTCGCTCATGAAGGCTGATCCCTTGTCGCTATGAATATAGCCAGGATACCCAAACAGGGTAAAAAAAGGGTCCAGGGCATTCATAACGGATGAGGCAGACATATAGCAAATGGGAAGTGGAGTACTCATCGATGACCAGGAGAAAGTAAATGTTCCTGTTCGTGGAGGGGAGATGTCCCTTAAAATTGATGCTGTGCCCATTCAAAGGGCCTGGATGATTTAATTAGGTGCACTTTCATGGGGTGAAAAATGTGTGGTTTGCACTCAGTGCAGAGCTGGCATGACCTGGTCATTTCCCTGATGTCTTCTATTGAGCAGGGCAAATTGTGGGACTTGACAAAATGAGCCATACGGGTGACCCTGGATGGTAGAGTTCAGTGTGTATGGTCCGCAGTTGACTGGTGTGTGCAGAGGCACAGCATACCCTGGACAAGGCACCTGGATGGTTATCAAGGGTCCCTGGCCAGTAGGCAATGTCAAAACTGTAGCTGAAAAGTTCTATCCTCCACTTAGCAATTTTGTCATTCTTGATTTTGCCCCTCTTGGTATTGCTGAACATGAATGTGACAGTGAACTGACACGTAAGGAGCGTAAATCTTCTACCAGCCAGGAAGACCCTCCAGTGCCTTATGGCTTCTACAATGGCCTGAGCCTCCTTTTGCACAGATGGGTTCCTTGAAGTGTTTATGAGAAAAAAAGCAACTGTTCTGCCCACCTGATTGAGGGTAGTGGCCAGGGCTACATCGAAAGCATCACTTTCCACTTGGAAAGGTATATTTTTGTCTACCGTGCGCATGGCAGCTTTCACAATGTGGCTTTGGATTAAAAGCCGACTGGGCTTTGGCAGAATGGGGGTAAGTAGTGGCCTTTAAGAGGGGATGATCCTTGTCAACATATTGAGGGACCCACTGGGCATAATATGAGAAAAACCCCAGGCATCTCCTCAAAGTCTTTGTGGTTCTGGGGAGGGGAAGCTCTAACAGGGGGAACATCCTATCAGGGTCAGGGTCGATGGTGCCATTCTCCACCACACAGCCAAGGATAGTCAGTTGTATAGTCCTAAATACACACTTGTCAGAATTGTAGGTGAGATTCAGGGCTCTCGCTATGTGGAGAAAACTCTGGAGACTGGCATCATGGTCTTCCACGGTGTGGCCATAGTTGATGACATTGTCAAGGTAGAGGAAGGTAACCTTCAACCCGTACTCATCCACCATCCTGTCCATCTGCCGCTGGAAAATAGATACCCAATTGGTTATACCGAAAGGGACGCTCTCGAACTGATAGAGTCAACTGTTAGCCTCAAATGCTGTGTACTTGGAATGGATTGGCAGCTGGTGATAGGCAACTTTCAGGTCGATGGTCGAATAGACCCGATACTGAGTGATATCATTCACCATTACTGAAATGTGAGGAAGAGGGTATGCATCCAGGAGTGTGTATCTGTTAATTGTTTGGCTATAGTCAATCACTAACTTGGACTTATTTTCCCCCTTTACTACCACCACTAGCACTCTCCTCCAACAGCCGCTGAGTCTCCGTTTTTATAAACTCCCTTTCTGCTCTGCTGTACCTCCTACTCTTGGTGGTGATGGGCATTATGGAACAGAGGCAAGGGATCAATGTTCAGCATGGAGAGGCTTCAAGTGGGTCCTGGTATTGAGGGCCCTCCATTCTGAACCGTTAATGGGGGAAGGGGACCAGAAAACTCTAAGGTCACACTTTTAAGATGACACAGGAAGTCCAGACCCAACAACACTGGAGCACACTATTCATCTAAAATGTACCTGCAAAATTTACAAAATCCGCCCCCCTCCCCTTCAAACGACAGATGAACTATACAAAGTTTCTGCACACGCACCAAATGGGACTGGGAAGATTCGATAATTAGACGGGTACATTTTTAAGTTATATTTTTGCACCGTCCACTAATCTATGAAACTTTCCGTGGAGCCTGGCACTTAGTTGAATGTTCATTTATCTTCACCGTCACCATTGAGTTGCTGAGCTGGTGAGGTCTATTCTGGTGGAGGACCAGTGATGCCAGGTTGCCAGGGATGTCATGTTCTTCCCTTGAGTGGCCCCTCCATCCTGAGTCAACCTGTGCAGGTAAGACAGCACTGACCTCATGGACGGCAAGATGGCCGTCCTCCTTCCTTCTCTGACGATGATGATAAAGGTGCTTAATTCAAAATCGGGCCACTGCATGATGGCTGCTGAGGCTTGTTGCGCCATTTTGTAGGCAGTGGGTAGCTCAGCAGGTGAACTCAGGTGAGTCTGGGGCAGATGGCTTGGGGCTGGAATCAGATCCAGGAGCAGTACAGGCCATGGACTTCAAAGGACCTCCAGTCACGCAAAAGACCCTTGCCCAATGTCCCTTCTTCCCACAGCTGGAGCACACCAAGTCTTTGGCTAGGCAGCGGGCATGGGGGAGTTGTCCCTTGCCACAGAAAAAGCACTCCTGGGCTCGGATAGTGACAGCCATTAGACCGGGGACCGCCGTAGCGGGAGCAGCTGGTCCTTGAAAGTGCTCACCCGAGACCATGAGTTTGCTGGCCTCAAGGTCATTGTTCTCGAGACTGGCCTGTTCCAGAAATTTGGCCAGCCGAACGTGGCTCGCGAGGTCCTTCCTTTTTGACTCAAGAAGTCTCTACTCGAGTAGACTCCTGTGACTAGGAAGTCCCAGATCTTTTCATCTTCCCGGACATGGCCCAAAGTGGCCTCATACCTTCACTTATTAGCCAGTGTCTGCAGATCCAGCAGGTGTCATCAATCGACTCTCCAGGCTGTTGGCGGCATAGAGCGAGCCGGTGCCTCACTAGGACTCGTTCGGGGTCTTCATGTAGTGGGCCTTCAGCATCTTTTTTTTAAATAATTTTTTTTAATTTTTCACACTATGAACCATATTAACCAAAATAGACACAAACATTTCCCTCTTGAATATACACAGTGTCATTTTCTCCCCTTTCCCCCCTTCCCTTCCCTCCCTCCTTCCCACCCCACTTCAAATCCATTAAACGTTCAACATATACAATACAATAAACCCATTAAACAATGTCATCACACAATGAAACTAAACAAGAAAATTGTGTCATCTATTTTTACACACTGGGTCAGTTCATTTCGTCTTTGCATTTTATCATTTTAGGGGGTGGAGGTCTGCGGTAGGCCCTCTCTGTTGTGTTCCATGTACAGTTCCCAAATTTGTTCAAATATTGTGACTTTATTTTTTAAACTATGTGTAATTTTTTTCCCAATGGAATACATTTATTGATTTCCAAGTTGACATTATACATTTTTTTGCTACAGCTAAGGCTATCATAATAAATCTTTTTTGTGCTTCATCCAGTTTGAGGCCTAATTCTTTACTTCTTATATTACTTAGAAGAAAGATTTCTGGGTCTTTTGGTATGTTGCTTTTTGTGATTTTATTTAATACCTGATTTAGATCTTCCCAAAACTTTTTCACTTTCTCACATGCCCAAATTGCATGTACTGTTGTTCCCATTTCCTTCTTACAACGAAAACATCTATCTGATAATGTTGGATCCCATTTATTTAACTTTTGGGGCATGATATATAACCTGTGTAACCAATTATATTGTATCATGCGTACCCTTGAATTTATTATATTTCTCATAGTTCTGGAGCATAGCTTTTCCCATATTTCATTTTTTATCTTTATGTTTAGATCTTGTTCCCACTTTTGTTTGGGTTTAAAGCTTATTTCATCATTTTCTTTCTCTTGCAGCTTGATGTACATGTTTGTTATAAATCTTTTAATTATCATTATGTCTGTAATTACATATTCAAAGCTGTTTTCTTCTGGTAATCTCAGTCTGCTTCCCAATTTGTCTTTTAAGTAGGTTTTCAGTTGGTGGGATGCAAACATTGTACCATGAGTTATTCCATATTTGTACTTCATTTGTTCAAATGATGATAAATTATTTCCCAAAAAACAATTTTCTATTCTTTTAATCCCTTTTCTCTCCCATTCTCTAAAGGAAAGGTTGGCCTTCAGCGTCTTGATGGCGGCCTCGCACGTCGGGCAGTCTCGGATGACTGCATACTCCTTCGTCCCTACCCTTGAGATGAGCGCCAACCTCCGGAGCTCGTCAGTATGGAAGACATCCATGGTCGTGTTCAAGTAGGCCTAGAAGCAGTCTAGCCAAAATGCAAACTCCTCAGCCGCATCGGTGGACTGGGGGTCTATTAACAGCATACTGGACTTGAGTAACACATCCATCCTTGTTTATCAGCTAATAAAATTGCAGTGTAGATAAAAGCTCACACTCGACTGGAGGGAGAACAAATTTTTTTATTAGCTTACAACACAGGTAGGGTTCACAAACAGGCTTTAGAAGAGTTCTGGTTTTAGGCAGGAAACCAGGGTTATATATGGGCCTCCAGGGGCAGAGATGGGAGTCAGGATCAGTTGACAGTACAGGACATTTCGAGTGAATCCCAGTTCACTACACAGGCTAAAAAGACTCTCTCTCTCGCGCGCACACGCACACGCACGCACGCACACACACACACACACACACACACACACACACACACACACACACACACACACACACACACACACACACACACACACACACACACACACACACACACACACACACACACACACACAAGCAATCTAGATCACAGTCCCAGTTTTTCTGATTGATATTCCTCAGGTCTTGAAACTGAAAGTAAAATCTGTGCTAATTAGCAGTTTGTAAAGAGATCAAAAATATGCAAGGAGAGAATAAACACATTTTTAGGTTCAATGCAATCACACTGAGTATTGTCTCCTGAAAAATATAACCGCTCACTCAGGATCCAGCTCCTTGCTCAGACACTCACCATAATCAAGATCATTACAAATGGTCCATTTAAATGTTAATCGCAGTTGAAGCTACTGTAGAATGTTTCTAAGAGTATTATTTTTACTACTTTGTATAGGAACAGCACAGTACATTAGTTTTATTGAAGGCACTCCAGCAAAATTATTTCTGTGTCTATGCTATTCATTAGTGAACACATAAAGGACACGTTTGAGCATTCTGCCAGTATTGTTATTAGTTCAGTCATGTGGTGCTGCACAATTCCATTTCTTGGATGCTGTAAGATTTATTATCCTTTCATCTATGTATTAGCTCAACTGTGCTCTGATTTTCTCCCATATAATATAAAAAGTCATGAAATGAGAGTTGATTCAAATGAAGTTACTTAATGTAAAGACTGTTAGCCATTTTAGTGGGAATTTAATACAGTCATTCATTTTGTGGTAAAAGTTCTAGAATTTGGCCTGAAAGCTGTGGTGTCAAGAACAATCTCTTGTATTATCAGTCCACTCCACTGTTAGTGCAAGATCTGACAGGAATATGCAAGTGAATATGAATTTCAATGACCTAGCATCATTTCAGCTTGAGACACAGCCAGCACTGGCTCAAAGAAACCCAGCAGAGCCACGATCACGTGAACGGCAGGTTGACCAGATGGAAGGACTGTGAGAAATGTCCCGAATCTGGCCACCAAATCAGGACCAGTACCTGTGGTTCCTTCGCACCAGGCAGCTGGCGCTGAGCATTAATTACAGAGAGGAAAATTCAGCTCTTGCTGGGCATGAGGCAAGCATTTTAGGCTTTTGTGAGTATAGATTAGTCCTTTGTCTCCAAAATATATTCAGAACTATGTTAATCAAAAGAATGCAATTGTATAACTATTAACTTTAATGCATAGATCATTGTTGATGAGTCGGGCTCATTTAAGGACTTTTTTCATTTTATTGATTTTGTTTCCCATCGTACTGCACTCTTTGTTGATGTCTTTATTTGCTTATATGTACATGGTGTACAGTTTTTTTTTGCACTACCATTAAGTGGTCATTCTTCCTTGCCCGCAGGAAAAAGAATCTCAGGGTTGTATGTGATCCCATTTATATACTCTGACATTAAATATGAAATCTGATTGTTGGAATTATCCCTGTCTGGAAGATAATGAAAACTACTTCCAGCTTATAGGTAAACCACAGACAGGTTTTAAATAATTCCTGGATAATCCTGTCTGCAGTAATATTGATATTTAGACCTGTAGGAGAATTTTTATTTTCTATTATTTACATATGCAACATTTTTAATTAATCACAGTGTTGCCACAAAAATGTCCAAATTAAAAAGTGCCAAGGTTAAAATGGCAATGATTTTCTATCTCAAAATCCAACATGATTTTCAATGGAATATTTTACATTTCAAACACAATGAAACATATTACACACAAACTAAACTCTTGCTTGCTATGCCAAAAAGCACCAAATGATCACATTTCAAGAATCTCCATTTTGGAAAACAGCTGTTGTCAAACAGCAGAAGGAGAATAGGGCGAGTGAAGTATTCTTCCAATGAAAGAACTTACTGGCAAACGTCCAGCAGTTTGGCTTTAACTTAGAGAAGTGTTAGCATTGCATTCAGAAGGCATAGAAGTTTGCACAGTTTATCTATTACGAGAGAATGAACCTCATTCTTCCGCTCTGTAACTGCATTTTTAGGTACAATAGTGTCTCAGGTTACTTTGACAGCAACTTTGTTGATACTGCTGCAGAACATTTGAACTTAAACTACTAAACAATTCTTGATATTCTTTATTCAATACAAGTGATGTGAAAAATACATGAACATTCTTAAAGCATTTTGTTTGCGTCAACTTGTGTGAAATTGGATTACATAATTTTAGATGGTAATAGGAACATGAAACAACATTTAGTTCAGTTGAGTTTATTTAATGCAATTTAATCCTATGATTACATAATTATCTTAGAGAATGAAGAGAGAAAGAAGTAGGCATATTAGCTTCACCAAGGTGCTTATGAAAATGACTGAAAACATGTCGTCACTTTATAGATTAACACTGTTTGCAATTCAGGAGATTAAAATTAGTTTCAATTGTTACCCTTTGAAGAGGAGGGTAACTATACTTCAGAAGGTTTGAGTATTTGAAATTGAAGATTTTTGTACACTGAAGAATTATTTTAATTAGATTAAATTTATTCAGGTTTAAAAAGTAAACCTGAACAATGAAGATGTCCAGAAATGTATACTGAAGGACAATAGTTATTGTTTAGAATCCTGTATGCCTTCAGATCAGACGGCTAGCTGTTACCATGCAAATATTTACAACTGTAGATTTGTAAAATTCCTGGAAGAGTGAAAAAGATCATTGGACCATTTCTTTATGGTTTCTGCAGATCAGCCATTCAAGTTGTGTTAAATGATAATGAGAAATCTCTCTGGAAATTCAATTCCCATTATTCTGGAAGCTGCAGGAGATATCTGCTAAAGACCTCCAACCTTGAGGGGATTGAAAATGTTGAGCAGTTTATTTGTCAGCTCCACAGAAGGGTGTCTTAGATAAATTCCTCTCTGCTGTCTCCAGAGTAGGAACAACAGAAGAGCAGAAAGCAAGCAAAGTTTTGTTGGGGCAGATGGCCAAGAGCCCAGTCCACTAGTGAACAAATCAAGTGCCAGTATAAACTAACTCACGCCTTGTGAAAGTATTCATCAAAAGCAAAGACTACCATATGGGAAAATGTGATGTCATTTTTTTTTTAAGAAAGAAGGCAATTAATTTCAGAGATGTAACTATGCACTCAACACTCACTGGGTGTTATGGAAGATAGAACAGTACAGACCCTTCAGCCCATAATGTTGTGTTGACTTCTGTAAACCTACTCCACAGCAAATTAAACCTTCCCTAACTCACACCCATACATTTCTATTTTTCTTACAACCATGTGGCCATTGAAGAGTCTTTTGAATGTTCTTATTGTACCAGCCCCCAGAATGATTAAGCATTTGGTAATTAACATCATCCACTCAGATGATTTTAAAGTAAAGTAAAGTAAATGTACACAACAATTTCATGCTACATTGGTATATTTTCAATTTCAAATTTAAATGACTGGCTACTGGGTTGAACAGACACCTACTGCTTTTAAGGATTTCAGGGTCATGCTCAGATGATATTAAGGACCTGAAAAATATTTGATGCAGATTCAGAATTTATAAAACACCAGTATATAGAAAATGGTCAAGAACCACTTGACCACAATGCCATTAGATTCTTTATGATGTATGAATCGTTTGATAACAATGGGTTTGGACTGAAATGATGATTGCATAGCCTGTAGCAATTATTCCTTTGAATTCATGGACAAATTAAGAGCTTGTGGGTCTGTGCATAGGAAAACAAATTTGACTGTTTCCCTCCGTCCATTCCTCCCCCACCCCCTCACCCCATTGACGTGATCTACCATGATCTTTGTCAGAAGTGGGCACACAAAATCATTAAGGGTTCTTACCTCCCTGCACAGAGTATCTTTCAGCTACTTCCATGAGGAAAGAGATACAGGAGTATCAGAGCCAGCTTCATCCGGCTGAGGAACAGGTTCTTCCATGGGTAGTGAGAATGCTGAACGGCCAAATGAACTAAATGAACGCTGAGTTCCTCCAGTGTTTTATTTTGTCGAACAACGTGTCTTCCCATCTACCACCATCAATTTAGCTCTCACCCACATAACCTCCATTACCTGCATTTCTGCCCTGGCTTCCTCCGCCCCTATGTGTAACAAGAACAGGATTCTCTTTGTCCTCACCTACCACCACACTAGCTTCTACATCCAACATATTATAATCTGCCATTTTTGCCACCCACCACGTGATCCCACTACCAGACACCTCCTCTCTCTGCCTCCTGCAAGGACCATTCCCTCCATGATGCCCTCATCCTCCTCACTAATCACCCCCTTTGGCATCTATCCCTGTGACCACATGAAGTGCTCCATGGGCACCCACAACTCCTCCCTCACCATTATTTGGAGCTCCAAACAGTCTTTCCAAGTAAATCTTTGAGGTGTAATCTATTGCATCCGGTGCTCCCGTGGAGGTCTCTTCTACAACAGCAAGACTGGACACAGACTGAGAGATTGCTTCGATGAGCACCTCAGCTCTGTCTGCTGCAATAGCAGTGGCCACCCATTTCAATTCCCTGCCCTGTTCCTTTGCTGACATGTCTGTCCAAGGTTCCATGCATTACCAGACTGACACCACCCGCAAATTGGAGGAACAGCACTTCATATTCCATCTGGGTACCCTCCAATCGGATGGCATTAACACAGACCACTCCAGTTTCTGTTATCCCCGCCCCCAACCCTATCTTTTCCTGTGTCTCCTTTTACACAGCCCAAAACAACCCTGGCTCCCCCAATCAATTCTCATGTTTCCTCTCTCCTATTCCCTTACCACATCCTTTTGTCAGACTGTACTCCTCACCCTGCCATTCTTCTTAATTCATCAATCTTTTAATTACAGATTGTAATGCGCGTCAAAAGAACCAAAGACTTGTTGATCCAAACCAAGGCTTTTATTAACTAAAAGACTGGAGGATATATCAAGTAGGACAACCAGTCCAGAATGACCTGGTCTGGCTTAGAGCAATCCTTTAAGACCTGCCAGTAGGTATGGCTACACTCTCAGCCAATCACAGTCATCCTACACTACCATCTGTACATATGTACATATACACATTGGTGATAGAATCTGTACTATCACACAGATACCTGTCTGTTTTTTTACTCATATCTTGAGGAAGGGCTCAGGCTTGAAACGTCGGTAATACATTTTAATTTCCTATGGATGCTGTGAAGCCTGCTGAGTTCTTCCAGCATTTCTGTGTTTTTACCTCAATCACAGTGTCTGCAGACTTTTGTGTTTCACTGACTAAATGAACTGTTAACACTAATCCTCTGAGACTCTACTATTTGTGAAACAATATCTGTTTATTTTTTTATCTGTATATTTGTCTGCATATGTGTTGCTTGTCTGAATGTGTGTTATGTCTGGTTGTGTATTTGCATGTTTTGCACTGAGAAATGGCAACACTATTTCATCAGGTTGTACCTGTGCAATCGAATGATAAATAAACTTGAACTGAAAGGAAATTAATGGAACTGAATGCAACAAAGCAATTGCTTACTAATCACAGAGCACCGATGGCATAGGATTACTTAAGGTGGAATGTGAGTATGGGGAGGGGGGGCAGTTTAAAAACCACTGGTCTATATTGTAGAATATGGCTCACCGCCATCTTCACAAATAAATTAGATATAATCAATAAATCTTGTTCCTCTACATATTTCTGCACTCACATATCATCTGCATGCACAGTTATTTTAGTGAGAGAAGAATGATTAGGTACAAGGTTAAAATCTTCTCTCATCCAGCATTGTCTAAAGATCTCCAGGTTCGGAGGATCAGCTCTATTGCACCAACATGATAGTCTCCATTTCTCACTTCAGTTCCAATATCTTTGCTGCATTCAATGGCTAAAAGCATTGGATAGACTGAAGGCTAGTCACGATAATGTTCTGACAATAGTACTGATGATCTGTGCTGCATAATTGGCCATGCCCTTCACCAAACTACTCCTAGTCATCTCCAATACTGGCTATTGTGGAAAATTGCCCAATGTATTGAATTGTGCTCAACAAGCACAAATCCATGTGGCCCATTTGACCCGTATTGGACCACTCTTGATCAGTGGCTAAGTAATGGAATGGATCGTTTATAGTGCTATCAAATGACACTTACTTAGCAATAATCTGCTCACAGAAACTCATTTCAGGTTTCACCAAACTTGTCTTGCTCCTGACCGTATTACAGTCAAGTTGGTAGTGGCGGCGGGTATGGTGGGTCCCTGGTAGGCAGTGGTGGCGGGTCCCTGGTTGGCAGCGGCGGCGATGATGGTGGCGGCGGGCTCAGTGGTGATAGTGGCAGCAAGTCCCTGGTCGGCAGCGGCGGCGATGATGGTGGCGGCGGGCTCAGTGGTGATGGCGGCAGCAGGTCCCTGGTCAGCAGCGGCGGCGATGATGGTGGCGGCGGGCTCAGTGGTGATGGCGGCAGCAGGTCCCTGGTCGGCAGCGGCAGCAGCAGCGGCTGTTGAGGTCGGGGCTGGGGCCTGGTCGGATGTTGTTTCGTGAGGGAGGGTGGACGTCATTGCGGCGAGGGTGGGTTGTACCTTCTGTGCTCGGCGTCTGCCCTGTGATGTCAGGCGCTGCCGCCCGCTGGAGCCCTCGCTCTCGTTGGATGAGGGCTCTGAGGAAGAAGTGTTTGAATGGGAGGGTGGCAATTGGGCTTCACATGAGGCACTGTGTTTGACGGTGGCCATTTTGGAGCGACAGACTACAGCAAAGTGGCTATTTTTAAGGCACTTCTGGCATTTGGCTTTTCTCGCCGGGCACTGGGACCTGCTGTGCTTGTTCCTCCCACAGAAATAACACTGGGGTTGCGTCGGGCAGCGTAGCAGCAATCGACAGGCCATCGGTGTGCCAGGGGGTAGTATGGTAGAGGGAGGGCATCCTACTCACATCAGAGAGTGGGCTCCAGCCCCAAGAGTACACGTCCATACTTAAGACCACAGCCTCCATTGTCTCTGTGTTCCGGATCACGTCCTCTAGGTTTTTTTCCCCATGCTCAAGCAGGCGCTGCCTCACCTCATTCGATCGAACCCCGGCCACATAGGCATCCCGAATGACATCGTCTATGGTCTCCGCAGCAGTTTTGTCTGTGCAGGCACAGTCCCTGCCCATTGCCCTTAGTGCCTGAACATAAGCTCTACAGGACCTACCGGGCTGTTCCTTCCTTGTTACAAGTTTGTACTGAGCATAGACCCTGTTCAATGGACGTTCATAGAGCCCTTACAGCACCTTCATGGCTGCGGCGTAAGTGGTCGCATCCTAGATGTTCTGGTAGACTCTCGGGGTCACCATAGTCATCAATATTAGTAGTCAACAGCTGTCCTCTATCGTGGCAAGGTCAGAGAGCTGTACGTATGTTTTGAAGCATCTCACCTAGTGCCTAATGTCATTCGAGGCTGTAGCTGACTGTGGGTCGATGTCGAGGAGTTCCAGTCGTAGCATATGCTCCATCCCTTCAAAACCTTTTTAGTTAATAAAATTGTAGAGCGTGTCAAAAGAACCAAAGACTTGTTAATCCAAACCAAGGCTTTTATTAACTAAAAGACTGGAGCATATCAAATGTAGGTCGACCAGTCCAAAATGACCTGGTCTGGCTAGGAGCAATCCTTTAAGACCTGCCAGTAGGTGTGGCTATGCTCTCAGCTAATCACAGTCATCCTACACTACAATCTGTATGTATACACATTGGTGATAGAATCTGAACTATCACACTGGGTGAGATGGAGAATAAAAACTGAGATTAATGAAGGTTTAGTGTAAATGGGGGTTAAGCACCACAGTTTCAATGGACAGAAGGAATTTTTCCATGCTACATCTCTTATACCCCAATTACTCTAAAAAAATAAAGTCAAATGAACAATTTCTCAACTAAAACAGCATATTTTATCTGCACTTTTAATGAGCGGCCATCAATACTGTATAATCAGTAGAACGTGTAAAAGGAGAAAAGTTTTTGTTGATCTTTTTGTACTCTCAACTGTCAGAAGGCTTTGTGCCGATTGTTCTGATCCAGAGATATTTCCTTCAATTTCAGTAGGAACACAGTGAACATCTAAATGAGGACTGTCTAATGTTGTCTACTCAACAATCTTAGAATGGATGAACTGAAATTTACCTGTGAGGCAACGGAAGAGTTATGTTCTGGCCAACATTAAAAATACAGCACAGAACTTGAAAAGTTAACCATTCTTATGTGGCTAAGGGTTATGTAAATGCATTTTATCTCACTGTTCAAAGAAAATAGCCTTCCTTGACTCCAGTGAAAGCAGGATAGCATTTATTTGTCTCCAAAGATCAGGTCTTGATTAATTCTATCAATTACAATTTGTCACCATATTGAGTCCAGCCTTTGTGATTTTTCATTTTTCCCCTCATAATCTCCAGTTAGTCTGGCCAAAGAATTCCTTCAGTTTGAAATTCTATTTGAAAGTTCTCTTTAAGCAAAAATATCTTTTATTCCTCCTCTAAACTTCTTTTAAGGCTTTTAAAACAGACCAACAGTTGTTTGGTTCATTAACTAATTATGCAAATATTCTAAAGATAGAAAACAACACAATTATTACATTCTAATCTGGGCTTGATTTGTACCTATTTTTACAGGTACTAGATGATATACCCTTGTCATACAACAATTTACAATTGAATTCATTTGTTTATTGAAACTGTATTTCTCTGGAGATCTCTCAAAAGATTTTCTCATCAAAGAGGAAATTATATTGCAAAACAAAGGATTCAGTTTGATATTTAATTTCCATAACCCTACCCTAACATCAATAACCAAGAGCAAATAGGAGTAAATAACATAGCTAGTTTGCAATGTAAACTATAAAATTAAAGTCCAACTGCATAGCAAATGTATCCCCATAAAAAAAGATTCCCAACAAGCAAACTTAATTGGGTCAAATCAAGCTGATTGACACTCAGTTGTCAGCTGCAAGAACACAAGAGAATAGGAGCAGAAGTACAAACCTGTTTTATTCAACATGATCACAGTTGGCTTTAGCTCTTTATCTGTGCCAATTCCCCATAGCCCTCAATTCCTTCATATTTCAAATATTTACCCATCTACAACAAATAGATCTCGCCATCTGAGATGTAGTAAGTAACAATTAGACTGGGGCTGTGGATATCTCAACTAAATCGTTTTATTGAGGTTGCATATTATGCTTTTGATAAATACGCATCACAAGACATCTAAATTGCAGTCAAACTACTTAAACATGTTTAATTCTGATTTTCTATTGGAGTAGGTGTGTGATTAGCAGCTGTTGAGTTCCTGATTGGCCACTTTGTCTGTGTTTTCATCACAGTATGGCAAACAGTCCCAGGTTTCCTTTATAAGATTTCATCATGTCGGCTCTGACTATAAATGTCTGTGACGAGTTTTGTCTTTGTTAAATTCACAGTCACAAATTATCAGTTCACCAGTCAGATCTTCCTGCTCCTTGATAAAACACATAAGAAAATAAATCCAAGGTTTCTGCTTATAAACTTTCCACTGTTGTACCTTTATTCCAAAGATTTTAATTTAACCATATGACCAATCACTGATAAGCTAGAGAAAGAGGGAGAGGTGGAATGCACTATATTGTAAGTCTCTCCTCCCTCTAATTTTTTTGTCATTCAAACTTACTTGAGTAGAGTTTAAATGTCTGTATTTGAGGTACTTTAAAATAGTTTATAATGTTTTGACAGCAACCAGTGGACATTCTGGGAATGGTAGCTTGGCAGGAAGACAGCTGAGGTTCTATTCACTTTTTAGAGCTTGCTCTGCTTCATAGGCCACCTCGTTGGCACGGTCTCTGGCTGCTTACCCTCCCTAACCTGTCCAGGTAAATCTGGGCAATCTGATAAGTGTCCTGTCGGCTGGATCCAGTACAATTCAGCACAGTATTGAAGAATCTTCACTGAATAACTTTCTCTGCATAACAACATCAGTTTGATGTTAGATACAGAAATTATATTATGACGATCATGAAAGAAATTCATGCAGAACATTTTGCAACATTGGGGGTCCTAAATCACTTAGCAAGGGCATTAATTTTGAATAGTCGCAAGCTGTTAAAGAAAACACACCTACCAATTCATTCACCACAATCTTTCCCCAAAAACAATGCATTACTGACTGGATCACTTGTTTTGGGGTGTTAGTTAAGAGGTAAATATTGGAGATTTCACTATTCTTACTTGAAATAACTGTGATATCTATAAACTATTTTCCTGGGAGTGGACAGAACCACAAAGAACAACACATCTGAAAGACAGCACCTCTGATAGTTCAGTACTTCCTCTGCACTGCTCTGGAGTGCCAGCCTAGATATTTGCTTTCAAATCTCTAAAAATGTACTGAATTATTCTCAAAACAAAATGCTCTCGCTCTCGCTCTCTCTCTCTCTCTCTTCGGTATATCGAACAATTTTGTGTTTCATGCTATGATTTATATGATGAAAGTCAATTAGCTTAAAAAGAACAAAAAGCATGTAACATGAGTGAAACAAAACCATTTGTACATATACACAATCCAGGAATGGAAATTGTTTAGGTATTTATAGTCTAAGGAAAGATATACAATTATAAAAGAACTGACCTGGTGTTTTAATATTTAGTGTACTGGTGCACAGAATTGAAGTTGTGTTATATTGAGAACTAGATTGTGAATTCAAATCCCACTAGTGAGAGTGTAAGAATTTGGATGAAGTTCCTGATGCTCAATTCCATGACTCTCGAGCAGCCATTCTCAACTGGGGCCATATACCCCTCCCCCCTCCCCCCTCCCCCCTCCCCCCTCCCCCCTCCCCCCTCCCCCCTCCCCCCTCCCCCCTCCCCCCTCCCCCCTCCCCCCTCCCCCCTCCCCCCTCCCCCCTCCCCCCTCCCCCCCCACCTCTCCAGGGACCACAGCACATTTAAGGGGGGAGGGGCATGGTCTAAAATCATTAAAAAAATTATGTTTTCATGCAATTTGAGAAGTATGGAAGAAACTAACTAAACTTGTCAGCTTCACAAGGAAGAGAGGCCATAAACTTTGAAGAGAGTCCTAAAGGGGCCAAAGCCAAAACAAGGTTGATAATGGCTTCTCTAGAGGTCAGCCAAATTATTAATCTCTGTACCTCCCTCAGAACTGGTATTTTTTTCTCGTAATGTTTTGGAACTTACAATGAATGATTTTACATTGCACAATTATTATGTGACTGACCACAAAGTACAGTCCAATGCTGGGAAAAAAGTTTTTTGGATTATGTTCAGGAATTTTTTTTAAAGCCTCGTTAAACCACAGGAAAAAGGATGTAGGGCCTCGTTTCATTTTCTCATCCAAAATGTAGCCACCACAGACTATGCAACTTTCTTCATGAATTGTACTGAAATATTGACCTTGTATAGATGCTCAAGAATGAAGTTCAAACCATCAACTGCCTGACTCTGTGACAAAACTTTAAACTCAGTAATTTCCTTGCAAAATCCAATTAATTTCTTATCCTTAAATACTCTCCTTTATTTGTTCCAGACCTCAAAATTGAATGGCAGAATTTCTTCTGAGAAATTCAGTGAGTCAGAGCTTCCAACTAAGGCAAGTTGATATGTTTCAAACACAATATAATAGACTATGAAAGAACTCATGTTAACTTTATCAAGAATGTTAACAGGCCACTGTGCACAGTTTTTGATGCCTTACAATAAAAGCCCACAGCAAGATTGATTTGCTTGAACAATGACTGAAATTGAAAGTATTTTCTGTTCAATTTATTGAAGCATTTCAGAATGCCTGGTCCAACCTTGAAAAGATAGTGTTAATCCACCTTCCTGAAGCATCATAATCTATCCTGTAAAGGTCTCCCATTGTAGAAACATAAACTACAGAACAGTGCAGCATAGAAAACAGGCCCTTCAGCCCTTCTAATCTGTGCTGAACTATTATTCTGCCTTGTCCCACTGATCTGCACCCACTTAATATCCCTCCATAGCCCTCCTATCAATATACTTGCCCAAATTTTTCTTAAGTGTTAAAATTGAACCCGTATTAGATAAAGTGTTCATCTTTAGGCTCCTGTACCTTTTCCTATTTGCAGAGAGAAGAGGGTATGGCCTGGGTGATAGGGGTTCTTGAGGATAGAGGCTACTTTCTTAAAGCAGTAGAGGCCATTGGAAGATGTTGAGGTATAGACAAAGTGATTAACCATAACCATATAACAATTTCACAATAGAATCAGGCCATCTTGGCATCTCTAGCCTGTACTGATTTAAGTTATCTTCTCTAGTCCTACTTACTTGCACCCTGCCCATAATCCTCCAATCCCCTCACATCCATGCACCTATCCAACTTTTTCTTAAATGACAAAATTGACCGCTGCAACCACCTCTTCCGGACGGTCATTCCACTCAGCTACCACTCTCTGAGTGAAGATGTTTCCCCTCATGTTACTTCTAAACTTTTGCCCCCAACCCTTAACTTATGACCCCTCGTTCCAATTTAATCTACCCTCAAGGGGAAGAGCCTATTCACATCTACTCTATCTATCCCCCACATAATTTTAAATACCTCTATCAAATCCCCCCTCAACCTTCAACACTCCAATGAATAAAGACCCAGTCTACTCAATCTTTCTTGTACTCTAGATACTGCAATCCAGGCAATATTTTAGTAAATCTTCTCTGCACCTTCTCTACCTTATTGGTATCCTTCCTATAATTTGGGGACCAGAACTGAACACAGAATTCCAAATTTGGCCTCACCAATGCCTTGAGTAGTCTCAACATCACTTCCCAACTCCTATATTCTATGCTTTGATTTATAAAGGCCAGCAGACCAAAAGCCTTCTTTACCACTCTATCCACATGAGCATTCGCTTTCAAAGAATGATGAACCATTATTCCAAGATCTCTCTGTTCCTCTGCATTCCTCAATGCCCTCCCCTTCACTGCATATGTCCTGTTTTCCCAAAATGAAGTACTTCACACTTATCTGCATTAAACTCCATCTGCCATCTTTCAGCCAACTCTTCTAAGCAGTCCAAATCCTTCTGCAGTCCTCAAAAACCATCCTCACTATCCACAACTTCCCCTATTTTTGTATTGTAGGCATATGTATTCAGTGCATCCACTTCCCCACAAGCTCCCCAGGACTAGCAAAGGTTCTGTTGGCCCAAGAGACGTCACTTTTTGTTTCTTGCACTAACTGGAAATGTGAATATTTATTCATCTATTCTTTGTTAGCTATTGCCTCTTTTTACATCTCCCATTTCTTATAATAATTTTTTTTTTAGTTGGTGTATCTTCCACACCTTTTTAGTTGCAGCAAGAAAGAATTTTAGTGCATCTCTACACTGCACTTGTGTATATGAAATGTACTCACATTGAAGACAGCCTGCATATTATGGAGGGAGCAAATGCTCAGGATAAGAGATGAGTTGGCGATTTTGGACTGTTTTGTCCAGAACAGTTCTGGTTACTTGGATTTGCTGGGGCTGCATTAATCCAGGCAAATGCCCCTTTCCTGTTTTGGAATGTCAAGAGGTGAATCGCACACCACAGGATACCCAGACTCTTATCTGCTTTGGTAACCATAGTGTCAGGCATGAATAATTAGATACTGTCTTGATGTAAGTGATCTCTGCCTGGACTTTGTTTGACAAAATGTTATTTGCCAAATATTGTGGCAGGTCTGAATTTTTTTGAAGTCTTGATTTAGGCAGATACTTGTTCAAAGGAGATATAGGACTATCCCCATTGCCCCAACCCATGAATAGGAGTTTCAGGAAATAAAGACATACAGTATATCTTCATTTCTTCTTTGGCTTGGCTTCGCGGACGAAGATTTATGGAGGGGTATGTCCACATCCGCTGCAGGCTCGTTGGTGACTGACAAGTCCGATGTGGGACAGGCAGGCACAGTTGCAGCGGTTGCAAGGGAAAATTGATGGGTTGGGGTTGGGTGTTGGGTTTTTGCTCCTTTGTCTTTTGTCAGTGAGATGGGCTCTGCAGTCTTCTTCAAAGGAGGTTGCTACCCGCCGAACTGTGAGGCGTCAAGATGCACAGTTGGAGGCGAGATCAGCCCACTGGTGGTGGTCAATGTGGCAGGCACCAAGAGATTTCTTTAAGCAGTTCTTGTACCTCTTCTTTGGTGCACCTCTGTCTCGGTGGCCAGTGGAGAGCTCGCCATAGAACACAATCTTGGGAAGGCGATGGACCTCCATTCTGGAGACGTGACCCACCCAGCGCAGTTGGGTCTTCAGCAGCATGGATTCGATGCTTGCGGACTCTGCCAGCTCGAGTACTTCGATGTTGGTGATGAAGTCATTCCAATGAAATATTGAGGATGGAGCGGAGACAGCGCTGGTGGAAGCGTTCTAGGACCCACGATTTGGAGCCGAACAGGAGCATGGGTATGACAATGGCTCTGTACACACTGATCATTGTGTGTTTCTTCAGGTGGTTGTTTTTCCAGACTCTTTTGTGTAGTCTTCCAAAGGCGCTATTTGCCTTGGTGAGTCTGTTGTCTATCTCTTTGTATACAATATATTCTCCATACCTAATTCATCTTTCACCTCTCCATATAAAACTAAACAGAAGCATAGGGAGGTTTTGGAACAACTTCATCTGTAAATAAGACAGTAAAGAGACAGTTATCTCTCATTTTAATAAACTGTTTTAGTTCCACTTGGTCAGTCTCCTGCACTAATCCAACAAAGCTCTTATGAATTGTAATGTGACTGATTGCACTCAGGGACAAGTGAGAAGAACAAACACGTTTTTAATAGCTGACAATCAATGGCCGGTAAACTCAATGGTCCTCAGGTGAATCTGAGGTAAGGCAGGAAAACCAGGGTTTATATTGGGGTAGATGAGGGTGGAGCCAAGGGAGGAGCCCACCATCTGAACAATACATGGACAGTGAATTTCACTGCATTCATCCCTTCCTTCAGAATTGAGCCCTTGGGTGAAAAACAGAGACCGTTCATTCAAAAATAAAGTAATACTTTACAAACATTTACAAGTTAAGTCTGTCAGGAGGTCTGGTAATTCTGGTCGAGCGCCACAGTACTAGAGAACTTTGGGCTTCCTCAACCTCCTGGACCCCCTGTGGTACCGGGTCAGTGGGTCTCGAAGGCTCCAGCCCAGGTCGTGGGTTGGATTGGACCACTTCCTGAGCAGTCTCCTCCAGGACCTTGAGTGTGGTACTCAATCATTCCTGGCTCACTTGAGGCATCGGATCCTCAGTTCTGGCGGTGCCAGGTCTCCGATCGAGACAGTGTCCACTCTGACATCAGGGTATGCCACATAGACATACGTTGGGTTGGCGTGCAGCAGGTGCACCTTCTCGATCTGTCTTGATCCTCCTCACATACTTTCTCAGCAGGACTAGCCCTGTTGTCATTAGCCAAGCTGGGAGAGTAGTCCTAGATGTGGATTTCTTCTGGAATGTAAACATAAGCTCATGAGGAGTTGCGTTGGTCGCCATTCAGAGGAGTAACCTTATGGAGTGGAGCGCCGCGAGTAGGACTTCTTCCCAGCATGTGTCTGGAAGGCCTTTGGATCGAAGAGCCAATTTCATGGCCTTCCATACAGTCGCATTCTCTTTTTCAACTTGTCCACTCCTCTGGAGATTGTAGCTAGTCGTTCTCCTTGAGGTAATTCCCCTTACGAGCAGGTACTGGCATAGCTCTTTGCTCATAAATGATGAACCCCAGTCACTATGGATATAGCTAGGATATCGAACAGCATGAAAATAGAATGCAAGCCCTGATGACTGTGGTGGTGGTCATGTCTGGGCAGGGGAATGGAAAACATGAGTACT
>NW_027212238.1:0-29534 GCF_036971445.1 Narcine bancroftii | reverse complement strand
AAATTAGTAGATCGCTTGTGTGCCTGGCCTCACAGCCAGGGATGCATAGTGAGTAGAGCAGTGGGCTAAGCACGCATCCTTGTGGGAGGGGAGGGGGGAACCTGTATTGATCGCCAGTGAGGAGGAGACATTGTTTCCAATTTGTACTGACTGTGGTCTTCTGACAAGGAAGTCAAGGTTCTAGTTGCAGAGGGGACTGCAGAGGCCCAGGGTTTGCAGCTTGTTGTCGATGAAGAGCTGCCGTATGTATGAGTTGCTGTTTTTGAGGTGATCCAGAGCTGAGTGGAGAGCCAGCGATGTTGCATCTGCAGTGGAGCAATTGTGACGATTCATGAATTGCAGTGGGACCAGACCTCTGCTGAGGTACGTGCTAATTCTGGCCATGACCAGCCTCTCAAAGCATTTCATCACAGTAGAAGTTAGATCAGAGGTCAATCCAGAGTGGCTGAGAGAATCACTGAGTTTCCCTCTATCTGCAGATCTACCGGATCATTGTCTGAAGAGGGCTGGTAAAATCATTGAGAACCCTTTCTTCTGGCTATCCATAGGATGATGATGGTTCCTTTCAGTCAGTTTGATATGTGTGCCCTGCAGTGGTTAAGGACCCCTTCCATCCCACACACAGCATCTTTCAGCTACTTCCATCAGGAGAGAGATCCAGGAGTATCAGAGCCAGCACCTCCAGGCTGAGGAACAGCGTCTTCCCATGGGTAGTGAGAATGGTGAACACTGAGAAACTGCTCATACTAACTATGCGAGACGTCACTATTTATGTAACAACAATATTTTAATATTTGTGTGTATATACTGTGCATATGTATCGTTTGTGTGTGTTTTATGTTTGTGTGTTATATCTGCATGCGTCTTGTTTCTGTGTGTGTGTTTGTGTATAGACTTTGTCTGTGTGTTATGTCTGTGTGTAGGTTATGTCTGTGTGTAGGTTATGCCTGTGTGCATGTGTCTCTGTAATTTTATCTGTGTGTAGGTTATGACTGTGTGCCTCTTTGTGTGTGTGTAGGTTATTCCTGTGTGTGTGTGTTTATATGCATGTAGGTTATGTCTGTGTGCGTGTTTGTGTGTAGGTTATGACTGTGTGCATGTTTATCTATGTGTAGGTTATGTCTGTGTGTGTGTGTCTGTGTGTGTAGATTATGACTGTGTGCCTCTTTGTGTGTGTGTATGTGTATGTGTATGTGTGTGTGTGTGTGTTTGTATGTGTGTGTGTGTTTATCTGTGTGTAGGTTATGACTGTGTGCCTGTTTGTGTGTAGGTTATTTCTGTGTGTGTTTATCTGTGTGTAGGTTATGCCTGTGTGTTGTCTATGTGTGTGTTTATCTGAGTGTACGTTATGTCTGGCTGTGTGTTTATCAGTGCATAGGTTATGTCAGTGTGTGTGTTTGTGTGTAGGTTATGTGTGTGTGTGTGTTTATTGTTTATCTGTGTGTAGTTTATGACTGTGTGCGTGTTTATCTGTGTGTAGGTTATGTCTGTGTGTGTGTTATATCTGTGTGTAGGTTATGTCTATGTGCATGTTTATCTGTGTATAGGTTATGCCTGTGTGTGTGTTTATCTGAGTGTAGGTTATAGAAACATAGAAACATAGAAGATAGGAGCAGGAGTAGGTCATTCGGCCCTTCGAGCCTGTTCTGCCATTCAATGAGAGCATGGCTGATCTTAAAGTTCAGTACCCCATCCCCGCCTTTTCTCCGTAACCCCTAATTCCCTTATACTGAAGAAATATATCTAATTCCCTCTTAAATATATTTAATGAACCTGCCTCTACTGCCCTCTGTGGCAATGAATTCCACAGATTCACCACCCTCTGGGTAAAGAAATTCCTCCTCATCTCAGTTCTAAATGGTTTGCCTATTATCCTCGAACCATGGCCCCGGGTTCTGGACTCCCCCACCATTGGAAACATCCCTTCCGCATCCATTCTGTCCAGTCCTGCCAGAATTTTATATGTCTCTATGAGATCCCCTCTCAGTCTTCTAAACTCCAGCGAGTACAATCCCAAATTGCACAATCTTTCCTCAAGTTATTCTTCCCATTCCAGGTATCAGCCTGGTGAATCGCCTCTGCACTCCCTCCATTGCAAGAACATCCTTCCTCAGATAAGGCGACCAGAACTGCACACAATACTCCAGGTGGGGTCTCACCAAGGCCCTGTACAGCTGCAGTAAGGTATCCTTGTTCCTATACTCAAACCCTCTTGATATGAAGGCCAACATACCATTTGCCTTTTTAACCGCCTGCTGTACCTGCATGCTCGCCTTCAGTGACTGGTGCACAAGAACCCCTAGGTCTCTCTGCACTTCCCCATCTCCCAATCTATTGCCATTCAAATAGTAATCTGCCCTCCGGTTTGTATTACCAAAGTGGATAACCTCACATTTATCCACATTGTAGTGCATTCACCATGTATCTGCCCAGTCCCCCAATTTATCCAAATCACACTGGAGCTTCCTGACCCCCTCTTCCGTGCACACAACCCCTCCTAGCTTAGTGTCGTCTGCAAATTTGGAGATATTACATCCAATCCCCTCATCTAGATCATTAATGTAAATTGTGAACAGCTGGGGTCCCAGTACAGATCCCTGTGGCACCCCACTGGTCACCGCCTGCCATTCAGAAAATGAGCCGTTTATCCCAACTCTCTGTCTTCTATCTGCCAGCCAGTTCTCAATCTACATCAATACCTTGCCCCCAATCCCATGAGCCTTGATTTTGCATGCCAGTCATTTATGTGGGACCTTATCGAAGGCCTTTTGGAAATCCAGGTACACCACATCCACTGGCTCTCCCCCATCTATTTTACCTGTCACCATCTCAATGAATTCCAATAGATTTGTCAAGCACAATTTACCTTTTGTAAATCCATGTTGACTCTGTCGGATCCCTTCTCTACTAGTCATATGCTCCGCTATTACATCCTTAATTATGGATTCCATCATTTTGCCCACTTCTGATGTAAGGCTCACCGGCCTATAATTCCCCGCTTTTTCTCTACCCCCCTTTTTAAATAGTGGGGTAACATTAGCTACCCTCCAATCCATGGGTACTGATCCTGAGTCTATCGAGTTTTGGAAAATAATTATTAAAGCATCTGCTATCTGAATGTCCACCTCTTTAAGTACCCTAGGATGTAGATTATCAGGCTCTTAGGATTTATCGGCCTTCAGTCCCTTCAATTTCCTCAAGACCATGTCCTTAGAGATACTGATTTCTTTCAGCTCCTCCCTTGCATTAGTCTCTATGTTTCCCAACATCCTTGGGAGGTTATTTGTATCCTCTCTTGTGAAAACAGAACTGAAGTAAGAATTTAATTGGTCTGCCATTTCCTTATTCCCCATTATATATTCCCCTGATTCTGACTGCAAGGGACCTACTCTAGATTTCACCAATCTTTTCCTCTTGACATATCTATAAAAGCTTTTGTAGTTGGTTTTTATGTTTGCCGCAAGCTTACTTTCGTAATTTATTTTTGCCCTCTTGATTAATCCCTTTGTCCTCCTTTGCTGCATCTTGAACTGTTCCCAGTCTTCGGGTTTGGTACTTTTTTTGGCCAATTGATATGCTCTTTCTTTGGACCTAATGCTGTCTCTAATTTCCCTTGTTATTCATGGTTGAGTCACCTTTTTTGGTTTATTTTTATGCCAAACCTGTATAAACGATTTCTGCAATTCTTCCATTAGATCTTTGAATGCTTTCCATTGTCTATCCACCGTCAACCCCCCGCCCATAAACACCACCCAATCAATCTTACTCAACTCCCGTCTCATACCATCATAATTCCCTTTATTTAAATTCAGGACCTTAGTCTCGGTTTTAATTTCTTCACTCTCCATGTCGAGAGAGAATTCGATCATATTGTGATCTCTCCTACCCAAAAGGCCTCGTACAACAAGATTGCTGATTAGCCCCTTTTCATTACATAATACCCAGTCTAATATCCAGCCTGTGTGCATGTTATATCTATGTGTAGGTTATGTCTATGTGTGTGTGTTCATCTGTGTGTAGTTTATGTCTGTGTACATGTTTATCTGTGTGTAGTTTATGTCTATGTGCATGTTTATCTGTGTATAGGTTATGCCTGTGTGCATGTTATATCTGTGTAGGTTCTGTCTGTGTGTTGGTTATGCCTGTCTGTGTGTATATCTGTGTATAGGATATGCCTGTGTGCATGCTATATCTATGTGTAGACTATGGCTGTGTGTATGTTATATCTGTGTGTAGGTTATGCCTGTATATGTGTTTATCTGTGTGTAGATTATGTCTGTGTGTGTGTTATATCTGTGTAGGTTGTGTGTGTTATATCTGTGTGTAGGTTATGTCTGTGTACATGTTTATCTGTGTGTAGTTTATATCTGTGTCCATGTTATATCTATGTGTAGGTTATGTCTGTGTGTGTGTTTATCTGTGTGTAGTTTATGTCTGTGTGTGTGATTATCTGTGTGTAGGTTGTGTGTGTGTGTTATATCTGTGTGTAGGTTACGTCTGTGTACATGTTTATCTGTGTGTAGGTAATGTCTATGTGCATGTTTATCTGTGTATAGGTTATGCCTGTGTGCATGTTATATCTGTGTAGGTTATGTGTGTGTGTTGGTTATGCCTGTCTGCGTGTTTATCTGTGTGGAGGATATGCCTGTGTGTGTGTTTATCAGTGTGTAGGTTATGCCTGTGTGCATGCTATATCTGTGTGTAGACTATGGCTGTGTGCATGTTATATCTGTGTGTAGGTTATGTCTGTATCTGTGTTTGTCTGTGTGTAGATTATGTCTGTGTGTGTGTTTATCTGTGTGTAGGTTATGTCTGTGTATGTGTTTGTGTGTAGGTTATGTGTGTGTGTTATATCTGTGTGCGTGTTATATCTATGTGTAGGTTATGTCTGTGTGTGTTTGTGTGTAGGTTATGTGTGTGTGTTATATCTGTGTATAGGTTATGTCTGTTGCATGTTATATCTGTGTGTAGGTTATGTCTGTGTGCATGTTTATCCATGTGTAGTTTATGTCTGTGTGCATGTTTATGTGTGTGTAAATTATGTATGTGTGCGTCTTTATCTGTGTGTAGGTTATGTCTGTGTATAGGTTTGTCTGTGTGTAGGTTATGCCTGTATGCATGTTTGTCTGTGTGTAGGTTATGTCTGTGTGCATGTTTATCTGTGTGTAGGTTATGTCTGTGTGCGTCTTTATCTGTGTGTAGGTTATGTCTGTGTATAGGTTTGTCTGTGTGTAGGTTATGCCTGTGTGCATGTTTGTCTGTGTGTAGGTTATGTCAGTGTGCGTGTTTATCTGTATGTAGGTTATGTCTGTGAATAGGTTATGTCTGGGTGTGTGTAGGTTATGCCTGTGTGCATTTTTATCTGTGTGTAGTTTATGTCTACATGCGTCTTTACCTGTGTGTAGGTTATGTATGTGTATAGGTTATGTCTGTGTGTAGGTTATACCTGTGTGCATGTTTGTCTGTGTGTAGGTTATGTCTGGGTGTGTGTAGGTTATACCTGTGTGCATGTTTATCTGTGTGTAGCTTATGTCTGTGTGTATGTTTGCATGTTTTGCCCCGAGGACCAGAGCATGCTGTTTCGTCGGGTTGTATTTGTACAGTCAGATGACAAATAAACGTGAATTTAATGTGATGGGAGGGAGCACATAGAGCATCAGAAGCTGACGGGCGATCTCATTTAATTTTATAAAATCATGAGGCAGAGACAGAGTGGAAACCCAGAGCAGACTGCAAAACCCAAATACACTCTGCTGGAGGAGATGAGTGGGTCGAGTAGTATCCATGAGGAAGAAGAACGGACAACATCATGGGCTGGAACTCTTCATCAAAGCCTTTTGGGTCCCAACGAAGAGCTTCAGCTGGGAATGTCAGCTGTTCTTTTCCTCCCACGGATGCTGCTTGATCCGTGGAGTTCCTCCAGCAGAGTGTGCATGGCTGCAGATTCCAGCATCTGTCGTCTCCTTCTCGTCTCCACGTTCAACGAGTGTGGGAGTGGATACAGAATCCTGAGCCACAGCCCATGGTCTCAGTGAGGTTTGGAGGGTAAGGGGCTGAATGTTCTGCTTCCCAGCTCAGTGTGCACATTCCAACCACACCTCTGCTCTTGGACCTTGTGGAGAGTGAAGGACACTCCGCCCTGCCTTTTTGCTCAAACGTTTGAGATGGAAAACTCCATCTGGGCTTCTCAACCGCACGTATATCCCGCAGGTCACAGACATGGCAGCGATCCAAGCTCTATCCTGATGGAACTTTCCCATTGCCACGGATATTGACAGAAGTCTTGTTTACAACCTCTTCACCCGTCATTTCATGAAGTCCGACAAACAGTTGGGCAACATACAGTGAGAAGACAATGTTTGTGCATGCTGTGTCAAGGTTCACATTAACGTTGTCTACCCCGTCCTCTGTATATTCTCTTTCCAGCCACAGACCTGCTGAACTCGTCGTGAAGGAGGGGACGAATGCGTCAGCATTTAACGCCAGGCAGTGACCTTATTGGAAGGTGCTGGTGTGCAGAGGGTGGACGCCAAGAGGATTTTTAAAATTTCAATTTAAAATGTATCTATTTTAAATTTAGCATTTAGATATGCAGCCCGGTAACAGGCCCTTTCGGCCCACAAGCTTGTGCTGCCCCAAATGCCCCAATTAACCTACAAACCCTGAACGTTTTGAATGGTGGGAGGAAACCAGAGCGCCTGGGAAAAACCAACGCAGACACAGGGAGGACGTACAAACTCCTTACAGACAGCGTGGGATGTTCCCCTAGTCTAGGTATCTGGGACCAGGGAGTACTGTTTCCGAATAAGGGATCATTCATTTCAGCTGGAATTTCATTCCCCAACCACACCTGGAATCAAGGCTTTGAGCTGTAAGGGAGAAAGACAAACCTGTTTTCCAGAGCATCGGAGGCTGAGAGGAGGGAGATCTGATAGAAATTCATAAGAGCATGAGAGGTGCTGATAGGATGGGCGGAATCATTTTCTTCTGTCACTCACCAGATAAGGGGGCAGGGGAAAATTTAAGGGAAATGTTACACAGAGAGTGGTGGGTGCCTGGAAGGGACTGCCAGGGATAGTGATGGAAGCAGAGATGATATAAGCCTTTAAGAAGCTTATAGGCAGACATATGGACATGCAGGGAGTGCAAGAGATGGAGGGGTATGGACCAGGATATGGACCGGAGTATGGACTGGGGTATAGATCGGGGTATGGACCGGGGTATGGACCAGAGTATGGTCTGGGGTATGAATCAGAGAATGGACCGGGGTATGGACCAGAATATGGACCAGGGTATGGACCAGAGTATGGACCGGGGTATGGACCGGGGTATGGTCCGGGGTATGAATCAGAGAATGGACCGGGGTATGGACCAGAATATGGACCAGGGTATGGACCAGAGTATGGACCGGGGTATGGACCGGGGTATGGACTGGGGTATGGACCAGAGAATGGACCAGGGTATGGACCGGGGTATTGACCAGAGAATGGACCAGAGAATGGACCAGGGTATGGACCGGGGTATTGACCAGAGAATGGACCAGGGTATGGACCGGGGTATGGACAAGGGTATGAACCAAGGTATGGACCAGAGTATGGACCGGGAAATGCACCGGTGTATGGACCAGAGAATGGTTCGGAGTATGGACCGGGGTATGGACCAGGGAGCAGGCAGCAGAGTTCTAGTTTGATTTGGACATCGTGTTCAGCACAAAAATGTGGGCCGAAGACTCTGTTCCTGGGCTGGACTGATCTAAAGTCTCGCATGCTGCCTGGGTCGTCTGGTTTTCGGCGACAGGGGAGCAGGACAGAGCAAAGGTGGGGGTAGGCACCCAGAAGGGATCAACAAGGATTTTCACGGCAAAGCTCGTTTTAGCTGCACTTCTTTATAGACATCCCGGAAACTGTTCCTCTGTCTGCCCAACAATGCCACCCATTGACATCCTGGGATGACTGTGTCCGCAAAATCAGGGAGGACCCCTACCGCCCCGCACACAGCCAGCTGCTCCTGTCAGGAAAGAGGTACAGGAGTATCAGAGCAAAACCATCAGTCTGAGAAGCAGCTTCTTCCCACAGGCAGTGAGACTGCTAAAGCAATTCTCCGTGACTATTATTTATTAATAATATCTAAGTTAATGTACTGTACAAGTATCATTTGTCTTTATATGTGTTATGTCTGTATACGTGTTTTGCACTGTTCTGCACCGTGGACCAGAGGGGTTTAATTTCATCCAGGCAGTGAAGAAACCAAGAATGCTCTCCATGGTACATCTGTAGAAGTTTACAAATGTTTTCGGTGACGTACGGAATCTCCTCTGACACCTTACAAAGTATATCTGCTGACGAGCCTCTTTGTGATTGTTTCTACGTGGAGACTCCAGGACAGATCCTCAGAGATATTGACACTTAGGAATTTGAAGTTCTTGGCTTCCCCTGACTTCCCCCTGAAATTCACAATCTTCTCCTTAGATTTGCTGACATTGAGCGCAAGGTTGTTGGCATGCAGCATTCAACGAGCTGATCCATCCCCCTCCTGTATGCTTCCTCGTTGCCGTTTGTGATTTTGCCGACATCTGTGGTGTCATCAGCATATTGTAGATGGCATCAGAACTACACATTCTCTTCCACTCAACATCAAAGATCTTCCAGCTCTGTTGTAATCCATGAAAGGTTAACTGTGAAGGGTGTCACTTAAGTTCCAGAGGGATAATGTTTAACTCGCTAACGCATGTTTACATGGTGCATTCGTGCACAGAGCTGTAGCCTATCGAGGGAGAGAGAGAGAGAGAGAGAGACGGAGAGGGAGAGAATGCATGAAACAAAGTGAAATAGGAAAGAAAGAAAGAGAGAGGATGGAAAGAGAACAAAATGAGAAAATGAAGTGTAGAAGTAGAGAGAAGGGAGAAAAAGGAGAGAGAGTCTCAGGGAGAGAGCTCCCAGATTCTCCTCCTCAACCACATGCCCAGGACAATTTGTAGCAGCCAATTAACCCAGTGACCTGTCCATCTTTGGAGCGTAGAAGGAAACCACGGTCCCTAGGTGATATCCACACGCTCACAGTGAGGACATAGAAACTACTAATAGAAGTAACCCACGTTTATTTCATTTACAGAACTGAAACATCACAAGACTTTTGTGACTGAGCTGAATATTCCTCAACATACCATGAACTTGTGGCCTGCTCCATTCAGAAGCTTGGGAGACTGCTGTCAGTGGGTGGGCCGAGGGTAGGACCTGGTGATACGTCCAGGTGGTGACGGTTCACACAGACCCTGCCAGTACTCCCTTGCATCCAGGCTGCTGTAGCCAGCTGATCCACAGTGGAGGCTAATCTGGTTTTCTCTTTGGTTAAAACATCGACAGAACAGTAAAATTAAAATTTTATTGAAGCACTCCTATCCCTACATTGAACCTCTGTGACCCCCTTCTTCACACATCCAGACATTTTATGTATCCTTGGGAGAGCCTAAGATACAGGAGCTGGAGTTGGCCATCCGGCCCGTCGAGCCTGCCCCGCCATTCAATAAGATCATGGCTGCTCTGGCCATGAGCTCAGCTCCACCCACCCACCTGTTCCTCGTGACCCTACACTCTAAAAAAAAGCCTTTTAAAATCTTTAAATGAAAGGCGGCATGGTTTGCCTGGTGGTTAGCGCAATGCCTTTACAGCGCCAGCAATCAGGACCAGGGTTCAAATCCTGCACTGGCTGAAAGGAGTTGATACGTTCTTGCTGTGTCTGTGTGGGTTTTCCACAGGGGCTCCGGTTGCCTCCCACCATTCAAAAATGTACCAGGGATTGTAGGTTAGTAAGCTGTAAATTGGGTGACGTGGACTTGTGGGACAAAATGGCCTGTTTCCGTGCTGTATGTCTAAATTTTAAAAAAAGCTTCTTCTGCTCCCTTGGGCAGGGAATTCCACAGATTCCTCAACCTTTGGGAGAAGCAGTTCCTCGTCATCTACCCCCAAATTTGTGCTCCCCAATTCCAGTGGAGCAAACAATTGGATAAAACAGACCATTCCTTCCCAATCCGCTCCTTGGGGTGTGGGAGGATAGCGGAGCCCAGGCAATTCCAGAGAGAAGTTGCAAATATGACCCAGACTGCAGTGGAGGTCGGGATTGAACTTGGGCTGCCGCAGGGAATCAGGAACACTTCAGGCTTTGCATTCCAAACCCGGAGCATGGAACGGGTAAACCGGGTGGGTGTCGGAGTGATGGGGCTCAGCCAACAGGAGGAGAAGGGAAGTGAAGAGGAATCACAGGCATGGGGTTGCCCGTGCCATCCGTTCCTGACCGCATCCCCACCGGTCTGTGGGGAAGACAAGGCATGCGACAGGTTGGACGACAACTTCAGACAGCTAGCACAGTGTGATGGCCTGAATGGCCCACCAGCAAAAGGACCAAGTTTAGACTTGCAGAGGAGGCCAGAATCGTGCTGTACATCGACACTGAGGAATTGGATGCGGTTGTTACGGATTGCAGCCCTGGGAATTCAGAGACTGACACTAAACCTAATCCTACAGAAAAATAACCTCACTCTGCAGATCAGTTTACTTTATTTTTAAAAGTACAGATATATTTAATTTTTGTATGTTTTATATGTACATTTGTAGTGTAGTTTACAGGATCTGAGGAATTAACTACATTAACTGTATACAGATTATTTACACACGTTCACAGGATGCAAACTGACCTCTTACCTAGTGTCAGAATTAACATGTAATATACACCGTCTCCTTATAAGTTACTAATTTAAAAACTCTGTTCCACTTACTGCAGAATACAAACCTGTCCCAAGGCGCATGAAATGAACACATCCTGTGAAGGTCAGAGAGGGTCTCACCCAGGGGACGAGCCATCAGGATGGGGTGGGAATCGGAAGAGGGTGAGGGTGGAGAGACGGAAGAGGAGGAGGACTCTGCTATCTGTACCTGTGTCTCATCCAGACCTCTGCCCCACTCCAGCCTGAGACGCGCATCACAGCTCTGAGGGGTCAAAGCAAGGTAGGTGGACACCTACCTGTGGAAAGCAGGGCTCCTGTCAACATCATAGAACATTCTAATACAGTACAGGCCCTTCAGCCCACGATGTTGTGCTGACCTACATAAACCTGTTCAACAAACTAAAACCTTTCCTCCCTCACACCCAGAACCCTCTATTTTTCCCACATCCAAGTGCCTGCCTAAGAGTGTTTTAAAAGTCCCTAATGTTCCAGCCTCCACCACCACCCCTGGCAATGCGTTCCAGTCCCTCACTACTTCCTGTGTAAGAAACATTTCCCTGACTTCTCCCCTAAACCTTCCTCCCCTCACTTTGTACAGACGTCCTCTGGTGTATACTACTCTCATCCCGGGAAAATGCCACTGGCTGTCTGCCCTCTCTACATTCCTCATATTCTTTTTTTTGCATTTAGACATACAGCACGGTAACAGGCCTTTTCGGCCCACAAGTCCGTGCCGCCCAATTTTCCCTTAATTAACATACACCCCTGTTTTGAACGGTGGGAGGAAAACGGAGCCTCCGGGGAAAATCCATGTAGACATGGAGAGAACGTACAAACACCTTACAGACAGCACGGGATTCTGGTCTTGATTGCAGTTAAGGTGTTGTGTTGACCACTACACCAACCATGCCACCCTAGTAGATCTCTATTAAGTCACCTCTCATCCTTCTTTGCTCCAAAGAGAAAAGTCCCAGCTGTGCTAACCTTGCCTCATAAGACACAATCTCCAGTTCAGGTAACATCCTGGTCAATCTCCTCTGCACCCTCTCCAAAGCTTCCACATCCTTCCTGTACTGAAATGACCAGACTGAACACAATTCTCCAAGTGTGGTCTCACCAGTGTTTTCAGCTGGCCAAAACACGGTGATGCTTGAGGAATGGCTGGTGTAGGGGTAGCACAGCTGGCGTAGTGGTTAGCGCCACACCTTTATGTGCCAGCGATCAGGACCGGATCTGAGTTTGAATCCCATGCTGTAAGAAGTTTGTACGGTCTCCCCATGTCTATGTGGGTTTTCTCCAGGGGCTCCGGTTTCCTCCCACCATTTGAAACGTACCAGGGGTATAGGTTAATGGGGTGTAAATTGGGCAGCACGGACTGGTAGGGCCGAATTGGCCTGTTACCGAGCTGTATGTCTGCATTCTTAAAAAATTTAAAATTTTTTTTAAAACTCAGGAGATTTTGCAGCGTCCATAAAAGGTAAAGATGGATTACTGACATTTCGGGCCTGAGCCCTTCCTCCTAGCCAATGTTGTTCTTGGGAGCTCACTGAGAGCATCGTGACCTGCACGTCCAACATCACGTCTGTGACTCCAGCCTGAGGTAGCCCACCTGTGGTGTTCAGTGGTAGAAGTTTGATACCCTCTGACTTAAACTGCTTCAAAGGGGTGCAGGGTCTCCTCTGCCAGGAATCCCCCATTTTCAACGGGAGGTGTCGGTGGGCCAGTCCCACACTGTGCAAGCTCAGCGTATCGCTGGCAGGGCTCTCGACAAACACAGCCACCTGGAGAGTAGGTGCATTAAGGGCAAGAGAAGGCCACTCACCCTTTCCAAACTGTTCCACCATTTACACCTGAAATCTGTGCTCACTATCTATCTTTCACACTCCTTTGCTTCAAAAATATTCCAACCCTCTGCCTCCACTGCCCAAAGAGGAAATCATGAAGACTATGAAGACTTCCAAATGTCTTGCCATCTCTGCCTTAAATGGGTGACTCCTTATCTTACGGCACCTTGTTCTCACAGAGGAGGTATCCCCTTCACATCTGCCCTGTCAGGACCACTCAGGATTTTGTCGTTTCCTCTCCCTCTTGAAACCCCAGTGGCCACATGGCCACCCTGTCCAACCTCTGCTCATGTACAGTGCACCGTCCGAGAATTATTGAGTGAACGTCCGGGGATTCTGACACATCACCAGCCCTTTTTGAAGCAAAAAGACCGATAATGCACACAGTTGATCGGCGGTCTCGCGGAATAAACGGAAAAGAGAGCGCTTGTGTTCAATCCCCACCACTCCCCACCCCACCCCCTTTTTGTTCCTGATTACTTGCTGTCCATGTACCCTAACCTTTCAGGAACAGCCACCCAAGGTCACTGCACCTCACAGCCTCACAATATCTGGCACTTCAGGTAACCAACACTTTGCCAATAAGGAACAGTTCCACATTCGTACACGGCACAGATTTGGACCCCCCCCCCCACCTTGAAGGACTGCATTATCTGCCCACTCCCATACTCTTCCAACCCTCTGTTCCTCCAGAGAAACACTCTCTTGGTAATGGTGACCTTTCCACCATCGACGCTCATCCCATTTGCCCTCATTAGGTCCATATCCTCTCACACACCGATTTGTCTGTCTAAATCCCTTTTCTCTAGAGTGACTGTATCTGATTCCAGTTCCTCATCTCTCTGACAGTAAGTTCCCAATAGCAGCCATTCCCTGGGTACAAACTTCCCCCCCCCCCCACTTAGATCGACCCTCTCACCTTACATCTCCGCCCTCTTGTTTATGTTTCCCCTACCAGAGGGAAATGTTCCAGACCATCTACTCCATGTAGGCCTTGTGTCATTTTATAAACCTCCATTAGGCCAACCTGTCTGGCCCCAGAACTCCAGAGACAACAATCCCAGCCTTTCCAATCTCTCCCCAAAACTAGCGTCCTACAATTCAGGTAACATTCTGGTCAGTCTCCTCTGCACTCTCTCCACTACAACCCCGTCCTTCCTGTAAAATGGTGACCAGATCCTCTCAACTTGTACATTCGGTTTCCAACCTTATGAAGCCTTCTGAAAGGGCTTGATGATCAGTCCCATTCTCCTGGCCTCTACAAATTTTGGATTGCTTTGGTTTAAGAAAAACACATAGGTACTTTCTCTGGAAGGAAAGCAAGGCCTCAGATAAGATCTGGATTTGTGGCCAGGCATTCTGTGTAGCAGAAAGCTTCACGAACATGTCCTTGTGGGTCACCCTGCCAGGGCTGTTGGAAGATAGGTAAAAGTTCAAAAAACACTTAGCGGCTTTGGAGTGGGTTGGGGCAAGTTTGGAATCTGCACTGCATGTCACCATTGTAATCAAAGGTTTAATCCTGTGTGCACTGGGAGAAGATCAGTTCTTCACCCACGCTAGGACTCCCAGCACGGCTTTCCACCAACGTGGGAAGTCCTGGGGTTTCCTAGAACTGCTCGCTGCAGCTTGCTTCACAGTCAGGTGACTGGCCGGACTGTTCGTGGTGTCCTGGGGAACCGGTGCACCTTGATGTGCTTGGACAGATGGTCGCTGCGGGCAAACCTCTTCTCACAGACCAGACACTGATAGGGCTTCACCCCAGAGTGGGATCGACGGTGTCTCGACAGCTCATCTGACCTGGAGAACCTGAACAAAATACAGAGGTTAGAGGGAGAGGGGCAGGAGAGGGGAAGGAGAGGAGCGAGGAAGGGGAGGGAGAGGGGAAAGGAGAAGAATGGGGGGAGGGATGGGGAGGGAGAGGGAAAGAGGGGTGAGGAAGGGGAGGGAGAGGGAAGGGAGAGGAGAGGGGAGGGAGAGTGAGGAAGGGGAGGGAGAGGGAGAGGGGCGAGGAAGGAGAGGGAGAGGGAGGGAGAAGAATGGGGAGAGATGTGGAGGGAGATGGAAGGGAGGGGAGCGAGGAAGGGGAGGGAGAAAAATGGGAAATGGGAGAGGGGTGGGAGAGGGATTGCTTTGGAGTGGAAGGATAGGGAGGAAGGAAGAGGGGAGGGAGAGGAGGGAGTTGGAAGGTTAGGGGAGGGAGAGAGGGTAGTGGGAGCGGAGGGTGAGGAGAGAGGGGAGTGGGAGAGGGACAGGAGAGGGGCGAGGAAAAGGATGGAGAAGAGCAGAGAGGAGAGGGGGAGAGAGAGGGGGAGAGGAGAGGGAGGGGAGGGAGATAAGGGAGGGAAGGGAGATGGGTGGAAAAGGAACAGGAGAAGGGCAAGGAAGGGGATGGAGAAGAACAGAGGGAAGGGGAGAGAGAGAGGGGGAAGGAGGGGGAGAGGGGATGGAGGGGATGGAGGGGAGGGAGGAAAGGGAGGGAAAGGAGATGGGTGAGGGGAGGGAGAGGTGGAAGAGGGACAGGAGAGGGGAGGGAAAGGGGAAAGAGGGGAGGGGTGGGAAAGGAGGAGGAGGGGGTGGAAGGAGAGGGGTGGGAGAGAGGAGCGAGGGGAGGTGAGGGAGGGGAGAGGATATAGAGAAAAGAGAGGGGTTGTAGGAAGGGGATGGGAGGAAGGGGAGGGAAGGGTGATGTGGAGTCAGAGGGGAGAAAGACCAAGGCTGAGGGTGGAAAGCATCTGCAGAGGAGGGATGGAGTGAGGGGGAAGGGAGGGGAGATGGGGAGGGAGAGGGAATGAGGAGATAGGAAGGAGAGGAAAGAGGTTCAATATTGGGTTAGTTCCCAATCACTGACTCTCCCCACCCACTGAATTCTCTCCCAAAACCCACGGACCCTCCCTCCAACCACCAACTCTCACTCCCTCCAATCGCCAACTCTCCCCATCCACCATGTTAACGTACTGTAAATGGCGGGGCTCTTAAAACTATTGATGTTCAGAGAGACCTTGGAGTCTTGGAACACAGCTGATTGAAAGTGGCCACACAAGTTGATAGGGTGGTAAAGAAGGTATGGGAATGCTCGCCTTCAATGGGTGAGACATTGGGGATACCACAGAGGAGGTCATTCTGCAGTGATGTATCTTTGGTTGGGCAGCTCTTGGAATACCATGTGCAACTCTAGTCGCCCCATTCCCTGGAGGCCCTGGAAAGGGGACAGAAGAGATTCACCAGGATGCTGCATGGTTGAAGGGGATGGGTTCTAGGGAGAGGTCAGACAAACCTGGGTTGTTTTCTCTGGAGCATCAGAGGCTGAGGGGAGGCTAAAATCATGATGAAGTGGGAAATCAGAATGTTTCCCTCGGAGTAAAAGCGTCACACACTAAAGGGCGGAGCACTAAAGATGAAGGTGGGGAGGTTTTAGGGAGATGAATGGTGGGTACAAAGGCTAGTGGTGGAGGCAGATACAATAGTGGTGTTTCAGAGGCTTCGAGACAGAGACACGGATATGAAGGAGATGGAGAGATGGAGGGATTCTGTCAAGATTTAAATCTGATTTGGACATCATGTCAGCACAGATTCATGGGCCGAAGGGCCTATCCCTGTGCAGGACGGGTCTGTGTTCTCCAGTGTATGAATATGCAACAAACTGTCCGGGTACTTGAGCATGGTAGTTCTGTGTCTGACTCCCTGGCTAGGAGCTTGGCGCAGAGCACGGCTGTTGATTGCACTGACCTCCAGCCACATCCCGGCCACGTGCAGGCGAAGGGTTTCTCTCCGGTGTGCCGTCGCAGGTGAGCCTTCAGGTGACTGCTCTTGGTGTACATTTTGGTGCATCCTGCGAATGAGCACTTGTGCATCTTCAGGAGCTCGGCGGGACTGCCGCGCTGCAGCCTCTGCCCCACCAGGACCCCGGCCTGGCCCTGGGAACCGTCGGCACCAGCAGATGCAGGCTTGGCAGCGATGGGCACAGGCGCAATGCGGACAAATGGCCGGGAACAGCTCAGGCCCGTCGACGGCACAAGGTGAGGCACCAGCCTGAAATTCTGACCCTGGATGTTGACCAGGAGCTGCGTGACCTTCACCTGCCCCTGGGCCTGGGGGCTGGTGGTTTCAGCCCCCACCTCCAGTGGCTGAAGCTGGAGAACAACAGGGGTGCTGCCCCCCAGCGTCACCACCTCCTCCGCGCTCTGCGCCTGCTCACACTTTGGGTCCACAACGCAAGACCGCTCCTCCACAGGGTTCCCAAGCCCATCAGTGGCACTCTGTCGTTCCTTCACACCACTTCTGCGCTCATCTTTCGTGTCCACACCCATGTTCTCCTCCAGGAACTCCTGAATCTCCTCCAATGTAGGCCGGAATAATCCCAAATCCATCTCGGTCCTAGAGCTGGGAAACCTCAGCCTACCCTCCTTGACGAGTGGCTGGACATCCTTCCTGGTGCTGTGAAGTCCAAGTGATGGCTGGGGCAGGAGGTAGTCAAGGATGTTCAGCACATTGGTGTATGTAGAGATGAGGGGTACGGTCACAGGACTGGAGCAGGAATGCGAGCTCGAGGAGTCACTATCATCCTCAGAGAGCGGGGAGGCCAGCATCCGATAATCCCCACACTCCATCAGCAGGTCACCCAGGCGACTCAGAGGGGGGCTCACAGGCAAGAAGATCTCCCCGGCTGGGAGCAGGTGGTCCACCATCACAGACTGCCAGTGGGGATGACGCCTGTCACCCTTTGCTCTCCTGGATCCTCTACACTGGCCCGGACCAGCTCCTGTGCAATACAAGACAGCATTACATTGGCAACCCAATACCATTCAGTCCTTCCAATGCCCACTCAGTCCTCCCAACGCCCCACTCAGTCCTCCCAATGCCCCACTCAGTCTTCCCTCCACCCCACTCAGTCCTCCCACTGCCCACTCAGTCCTCCCACTGCCCACTCAGTCCTCCCACTGCCCACTCAGTCCTCCCACCATTCACACAGCCCTCCCACCTCCCACTGCCCAATCAGTCCTCCCACCATTCACACAGCCCTCCCACCTCCCACTCAGTCCTCTCACCACCCACTCAGTCCTCCCAACTCCCTCTCAGTCCTCCCAACTCCCACTCAGTCCTCCCGCCGCCCACACAGCCCTCCCGCCGCCCACTCATACTCCCGCCGCCCACTCATACTCCTGCCGCCCACTCATACTCCTGCCGCCCACTCATACTCCTGCCGCCCACTCAGTCCTCCCACCGCCCTCTCAGTCTTCCCGCCACCCTTTCCGTCTTCCCGCCGCCCTTTGAGTCTTCCCACTGCCCACTCAGTCCTCCCACCGCACACACAGCACTCCCACCACTCAGTCCTCCTACCACTCTCAGACCTCCAACCATCACTCAGCTCTCCCACCGCCCACTCAGTTCATGCACTGCCTACACAGCTCTCCCAGCTCCCACACAGCAGCTCTGTCACAATGACAGAAGACGAAAAGGACAGCAGGAGACCACTCCAACACTGAGACCTGCCCCATCCCACACCATGCCCAAGCCTCAGCCAATTTCTGGGCCAGTTCATCAGAGCTTACAATCCACCAGGATCTGCTAAAGAAAGGGAGCACTGCAAATCTGGTATTAAATAGTCCCAGAGAAGGGCAAAGAAAAATGAGACACAGGGTGAAGCTTCCTCCACACTGTTCCATCACACACTCCCAGGTTCAGTCACAGAGTAATTCTCCCTCCACACTGTCCTGTCACACACTCCGAGGGTCAATCACAGAGTGACTCTCCCTCCAAACTGTTCCACCACACTTTCATTCACAGAGTGACTCTCCCTTCATACCATCCCATCACACACACTGAGGGTCAATTGCAAAGTGACTCTCCCTCCACACTGTCCCATCACACACTCCCAGGGTCAGACACAGAGTGAAGCTCCCTTCACACCGTCCATCACACACTCCCACGGTCAGATACAGAGTGAAGCTCCCTCCACACCATCCCTTCACACACTGCCAATGTCAGACACAGAGTGAAGATCCCTCCACACGGTCCCATAACACATTCCCAGGGTCAGCTTCCTCTACACTGTCTCATGACACACTGCTAGGGCACGGGTTAACTATCGAACATAAATAGCTTGACCAGTCGCAATGTAATCCACCTGCATCTGAGCTAGTCATCATCAGCTGACTGAGAGTAGTGAACATTTTCCAGCCATAAATCACAGCACATGCCTGTGAAAGTGTCAGGTGAGCTGACGTTGCTGCCGAGCCCCTTCGTCAGCACTGACGTAGGATGAATGATGGCACAGCGAGCAAACTGATCAGCAAACATTGCCTGTCACAGCAGAGCTGATGTGTGTTGTTAATCCTACACTTGTTCAAATAGCCTAAAACCACTTTCTCCCATGTAGTGACAGCAGGGGCAGAACCAGATACTAACGTTAGGGGGAGCGAGCACGTGAAAAAGGCCCCACATAGGCTCTTTCCCCTGAGGGTAGGGCCAATTGGAGCAAGGGGTCATGAGTTAAGGGTTAGGGGGCAAAACTTTAGAAGTAACATGAGAGGAAGCTTCTTCACTCAGAGAGGGGTGGCTGAGTGGAATGACCTTCCAGAAGAAGGTGGATGCAGCAGGGTCAGTTTTGTCATTTAAGAGGAGGTTGGATGAGTACATGGATGTGAGCGGTTAGGAGGGTTATGGGCAGGGAGCAGGTAGGTGGAATTAGTGGAGTTTCACATAAATCGGTGCGGTCTAGAAGGGCCGAGATGGCCTGTTTCCGTACTGTAATTGTTATATGGTTATGGTTATATATCACATACCAGATGGTAAGTCAGTGGTTGAATGACAGGCCACACTGATGTTTTGGCGACATCAGACTGGAGCGGGGTGCGGGGGGGTGTCGTCGGACTGGAGCGGGGTACAGGGGGGCAGTGTCGGACTGGAGCGAGGTGCAGGGGGCGTCGTCGGACTGGAGCGGGGTGCAAGGGGGCGGCATCAGATTGGATCGGGGTGCCGGGGGGCAGCGTTGGAGCGGAGACTGGGAAAAGACTCCACTTTTGTCAATTTTGAGCTGTTGCCCCCCCTGCACACCCCCACCACCCTTCCCCCCCCACAGCTACCCCACTGGGTGACAGACACGGAGGCTGGTCTGGAGCACTAAGCTCCATCTGTGCCATGAAAGCTCATGCGCACTAAACAAGAGGTTTAATCACAACAGAAATGGAGCAAGACACTGCTCGCCCATAAACGCATGGGGCACCCAAAGATGCACACCCTGACAGCACCTCCAAACCCCCAAAACCCCTTATCCCCTCCACCTCCAAACCCCCAAAACCCCTCACACATTATCCCCTCAACCTCCAAAACCCCTCACCTCTTATCCCCTCAACCCCTTATCCCCTCCACCTCCAACCCCCCAAAAACCCCTTATCCCCTCCACCTCCAAACCCCCAAAACCCCTCACCCCTTATCCCCTCCACCTCCAAACCCCCAAAACCCCTCACCCCTTATCCCCTCTACCTCCAAACCCCCAAAACCCCTCACCCCTTATCCCCTCCACCTCCAACCCCCCCAAAACCCCTCACCCCTTATCCCCTCAGCCCCAAAACCACTCACCCCTTATCCCCTCCACCTCCAAACCCCGCCAAAACCCCTCACCCTTATCCCCTCAGCCCCAAAACCCCTCACTCCTTATCCCCTCCACCTCCAAACCACCCCACCCACCCCAAACCTCAGTCCTAAATACTGTTCTACACCTTCTAAACCAGCTCCCCCAATATCCCTCGAAAACCAAGGGTCCCTATGCCTGCTAACCTTGCCTTTAATCCTGACAGGAACATACAAACTCTGTACTCTCAAAATTTCATCTTTGAAGGTCCTTCACATACCTCGCACACTCTTACCCGAAAGCAACTTACCCCAATCCACACATTCTAGATCCTTTCTCATTTCCTCAAAATTGGCCTTTCTCCCATTTAGAATCTCAACCCGAAACCCAGACCTATCCTTCTCTATAATTAACTTGAAACTAATGGCATTATGATCACTGGACCCAAAATGTTCCCCTACACATACTTCTGTCACCTGTCCTGTCTTGTTCCTTAATAGGAGATCCACTATTCCACTCTCTCTCATTGGTATCTCTATATATTGACTTAGAAAACTTCCCTCAACACATTTGACAAACTTCATGTCATCCAGCCCTTTTACAGTTACATCTGCGAACCCTTAATCCCTACCCCCTCGCCACCACACCCCTTACCCCCTACACACCCTACCCTCAAGCCAGGGTCTGCACCAAGGGGGGGCATCCACGGGCATTGCCCCCCCAAACGAGGTGTGGTTCCCCCACCATACTGTCACAGACATCCCTGGCCGTTGGACCCACCCCACTCCCTCCCGCATCAGTAGCGTCTAGGTTGACGGTCCTCCTGCTACTAGCAACCCCCCCCCCCCCCCCACCGGTTGAGAGGTCGGATCTGCCAGCATCCACCCCTCCACTGGTCGACAGGTCGGATCCTGCCAGCACCCCCACCACCGGTCGACAGGTCAGATCCTGCAGCACCCACCCCTCCACCGGTCGACATGTCAGATCCTGCCAGTACCCACCCCTCCACTGGTCAACAGGTCAGATCCTACCCGCACCCCCTCCAACAGGTTGGATCCTGCCAGCACCCACCCCTCCACCAATCGACAGGTCAGATCCTGTCAGCACCCTCCTCCACCGGTCAACAGGTCGGATCCTGCCAGCACCCACCCCTCCACTCCCTCCCATTGACAGGTTGGATCCTGCCCCCCTCTAACTCATTAATGCCCCCCCATCATATGTTCTGGTGCCAACCCTGCCTCAAACCCCCTAAACCCCTGAATCTCAACAACCACACCCCCAACACCCTCAAACTACTCCTTGGAACCTCCTAGCCCTGATCTGCTCCCTTTCACCCCTGAACCCTCACCACCAAACCCCTCATCACCTCACCCACCAAACCCCTCACCCTTTACCTGCTGAACCTCCTATCCCTGAACCCTAACACACCGCTCATCCCCTGAATACCCACCCCCCCCCCACCCACTCCCCTCAACCCCTCCCCCATCCTCAAACTCCTAAATCCCCAAGCCCAGAACCATTTCAGGTCAGAACACCACACAAGGCCATTCAGCCCTTGAAGCCTTCCTAACCATTCACTATGATCCTGGCTGATCATGTGACCTCAGTGCCAAATTCCTGCTTCCTCTCCACATCCCGTGACCCCTTTGGCCAAATCAAATTCCCTTCTGAATCCATCCAATGAACCGGCCTCAACAACATACTGTGGTCTTGAATCTCACAAGTTCACAGTTCTCTGAGTGAAGAAATCTCTCCTCATCTCAATCCTAAATGGCTTCTCTTGATCCTTTGACCATGATCTGGACTTTGCCAACATCTGGAACATTCTTCCTGCATCTATCCTATCAGGACTTGTCAGAATTTTATACGTCTCAATGAGTTTTCTTCTGAATTCCACTGAGTATAACCCTGATTTCGTCAGGCTCTCTTCATCCATCCCAGGGATCAGTTGGGTTCTGAAGGGTTCTGACCTGAAATGTCATGTTCTGTCTCTCCCACTGGTGCTACTCCACCTGCTGAGTTTGTCTAGCAGAGTCTGAATTGTTGAGGGAGAGGTTTCTCTTGGGTCCAGACCACCAGCAATTCAACAATTCCTTCCAGCTCCAACCCAAAATCTGAGCTGTCAGTGTTGAAGCCGTCTGATTAGTCTAAGGTCCCCAATGATAGGGTGCCACATACCCAATCATGAAGGGCAGGGTTGGAATAAATGGGAGACCTCACTTCCAGAACCAGGAATGCAGAGGGCATGGAGAGATGGAGTTAGTAAGGGAGAGGAAAGCAATAAGGGGTAGTGATCTGGGGAGTGCCGAGCAAATTCACTGGGAATGCCTGAAAGGGAATTGGAGAAATCTTCAAGGGGGAGCAATATTGCAGGGTTGTGGAAAATGAGCAGGAGACGGGAGTTGTTAAGATAGGTCTTGCCAAGTGCTGGTGTGGGAACTACAATGACGAAAATGGCTGAGCAAGGAATGACAAGGAAATGGATATTTGGGAAGCACCAACCACTCTGGAACCTCTGCTTATTTGTTTTGTTGATCGAGAGGTATTCTTTTACTCAAAAGGTTCCCTCAAGGGTGAAACAGTGGGGGCAGCCCAGAGCCTGCGATGGTAAACAAGGAGACAGTCCCAATGTGTGTAAATGGGATTAATACTGATATGAACAAGGTTAGTATCAATACAATGGGCCAAATGGACTTTTTCAGTCCTATAAACTTTGATTCCAAGGGCTTTTGGAGCAGTAATACTAGTGAATGTTCACCTTACTGACCACCATCCTTACATCTGCCTTACATCAGTTGCCTGCCAACCCTCTCTAACAGTCTCTCCTTGGTTATCCAGCTTCCCAATCTCCTGGGACCTTCCCTTTCGGAGTGAGGCCCACACTTTCACTCCTGGCCATTGGACTTTCCCTTAATCGATATCCTGAATGGATTTAGGAGGCACTAATGCTGCTAACGCTGTCTGGCCCCAGACTCCTGATGAGAAGTTAGGCTGCACCATTAGCCCCGAGTTAACCCCCACTGCTTTCTCAAGGGCCACAGGGATGAACAGGTCCAGAAAAACAGGGAAATGGTTCATACAAGAAAACACCTGACACACTCAGCCACCATGTGAAGTGAGAAACCGGGTCAATGTCTCGATGAAGAGGCTTTGATTTAAAGGGTTACAGTGCCTTCTCTCTCTCCATAGATGCTGAGAGTTTTGCAAGACCCTCAGTTACCTTTTAATTTTCAGCCTTCTTCCTGGAACCAACCCCAGCTCTGGATCTCATCTTGGCCTCAGCCATTGCCATGGACCAGTGAACATGAAACAATAATCAGTTAACATAATGTCAACCAAACATTCAACCAGCTGGCAGGATCCTCCTGCATAGAACATCGAGCATTCCAGGAGAGTACAGGCACTTCAGCCCACAATGTTGTGCTGACCTATATAAACATACTCCCTCCCTCACTCCCATAATCCTCTTTCATTCATGTGCCTTGTCTGAGTCTTTTACATGTCCCTATTGGACCAGCCTCCTCCACCATTCCTGGCAACGCATTCCAGGCACCCACTACAGTCTGTGCAAAAGAAATGTACCCTTGACATCTCCCCGAATCTTTCCTCCCTCACTTTGTACAGGTGTCCTCTGGTGTTTGCTACTTTCGCCCTGGGAAAGAAATGTTGGCTGCCTCTCCTAATCTTGTAGACCTCCATGAAGTCACCCCTCATCCTTCTTTGCTCCAAAGAGAAAAGCCTAACTTTGCCTAATGTTCTCCAATCCAGGCAACATCCTGGTAAATATCCTCTGCACCCTCTCCAGAGCCCCAGGATTACCTCCAACGTTAAGGAACATTGGGGTTCACCTCTTTACATTTAGTCGTTGATTATAAAATAGTACACCCCCCCCCCCCTCCAAAAAACCCCAGCTGGAAGACATTTGAATATGGTTAGCTATTCTGCAGAGGTGCTGATAAATACCCACTCAGCCACCCAATGCATGCAAGTTACCCTCTCCTCTCCCCTCCCTCTCTCTCATCATACCACCTCTCCCTCTTCCCTCACAACTCTCTCTCACCCTCAACTCCTCCCTTCCTCTCCCTCCCCTCTCCCAACCCACTTCTCCTCCTCTTCCATCCCTCCCTCCTGTCCCCCGCTCGTTGCCCTCTCCCCTCCTCACCACCTCTCTCCCCCACCCAACTCCCCTTCCCCCACTACCCACTCCCCAGCATGAGAGGACAGCAGGAGCCCACATCAGCTCGGCAGACACCCAGGTTGGGGGGCAAACCCAGACACCACGTCTCCTGGGCCGGACACAGGGTCTCTCCTGCTCCTGCCCCGGCCCCGGAAAGTTTGCTGGAGTGAGGAACACCCACCTGAGAGGGCAGGAGTGCGCCCGGAGTCCCAGTGAGCGGTGCAGAGCCCCGGCCGCCCAGTGACAACGACCTGCCCGGCTGTGTCAACGCCGCCGGCCGCGCTCCCTGCGCTGCGCGCAACTTGGATTAAATATTGACTTGGCGTTGGCTGCGATCCATGCGAATAACACGGGCCAGCGCTGCGCTCCACATCCAACAGCCCCATGCCCAGAATGCGCTGCACCTTCAACTCGTGGGTGGCCCTGTCTACCGTGGGGGCTTACGTTGTGTGTATTTATGGTATGTGTCTGTGTACAGTGTGGGCTTACAACGTGTGTACACATACATAGCTAGTGCGCGTGCGGGACGCGTGTGTGTCTCTATGTGTGTGTGCGCGCATATGTCTGTTTACATTCGTCTGAATGTGTACGATGAGTCCCTGTAAGTATGTAATAGGGTATTTGTGTGCGTGTCTATCTGTGTGTGCCTGTGATGTGTGTTATTGTGTATCTGTGTGAGAGGGTATGTGTGTCTGTGTGTGTGTCTATCTGTGTGTGCCTGTGTCTGTATGTGCCTGTGTCTGTGTGTCTATCTGTGTGCCTGTGTCTGTGTGTCTATCTGTGTGCCTGTGTCTGTGTGTCTATCTGTGTGTGCCTGTGTCTGTGTGTCTATCTGTGTGTGTGTCTATCTGTGTGTGCCTGTGTGTGTGTCTATTTGTGTGTGCCTGTGTCTGTGTGTCTATCTATGTGTGCCTATGTGTGTGTGTGTCTATCTGTGTGTGTCTATCTGTGTGTGCCTGTATGTGTGTCTATCTGTGTGTACCTGTGTCTATGTGTGCCTCTGTGTGTGTCTATCTGTGTGTGCCTGTGTCTGTGTGTCCATCTGTGTGTGCCTGTGTCTGTGTGTCTATCTGTGTGTGCCTGTGTCTGTGTGTGTGTCTATCTGCGTGTGCCTGTGTCTGTGTGTCTATCTGTGTGTGCCTGTGTCTGTGTGTCTATCTGTGTGTGCCTGTGTCTGTGTGTGCCTGTGTCTGTGTGTCTATCTGTGTGTGCCTGTGTCTGTGTGTGTATGTGTGTGTCTATCTGTGTGTGCCTGTGTCTGTGTGTGCCTGTGTCTGTGTGTGCCTGTGTCTGTGTGTCTATCTGTGTGTGCCTGTGTCTGTGTGTCTGCATTTTTCTGTCTGAATGTATTTTTGTGGGTTTGTGTTTGTATGTGATGAGTGTCTGTCTGTCTGCCTTTGTGGGTGGGACATGTTATGGGTCATGGACTGACCTTTTGGACTGTAGACTGCTGGGAACTCTGTGTAGCCCCTTTTACACTTGCATCCCACTAAACTGGCCGTTCAGTGTCCTGGGATAGGAATGGGGGTTTGGCTTTTCACTCTCAACCACTCCTAACTGGGACACTGAACGCTTTCACACTTGCAAGGAGCCATCCCCCGAGTTAGGACTGTTCTACCGGTGATGTCATGACGCATCGAGCGATGGTGGACCTGCCCTAAATCCTGATCAATATATTATGATCTTATATTATTCATGCCTCATTATAATATAATTATAATATAATAAAACCAACAAGGTCGGGTCAGATACAGCAATGAGCTCTCTGAACCCTTCTCCATTAACAATGGCGTGAAGCAAGGCTGTGTTCTCGCACCAACCCTCTTTTCAATCTTCTTCAGCATGATGCTGAACCAAGCCATGAAAGACCCCAACAATGAAGACGCTGTTTACATCCGGTACCGCACGGATGGCAGTCTCTTCAATCTGAGGCGCCTGCAAGCTCACACCAAGACACAAGAGAAACTTGTCCGTGAACTACTCTTTGCAGATGATGCCGCTTTAGTTGCCCATTCAGAGCCAGCTCTTCAGCGCTTGACGTCCTGCTTTGCGGAAACTGCCAAAATGTTTGGCCTGGAAGTCAGCCTGAAGAAAACTGAGGTCCTCCATCAGCCAGCTCCCCACCATGACTACCAGCCCCCCCACATCTCCATCGGGCACACAAAACTCAAAACGGTCAACCAGTTTACCTATCTCGGCTGCACCATTTCATCAGATGCAAGGATCGACAATGAGATAGACAACAGACTCGCCAAGGCAAATAGCGCCTTTGGAAGACTACACAAAAGAGTCTGGAAAAACAACCAACTGAAAAACCTCACAAAGATAAGCGTATACAGAGCCGTTGTCATACCCACACTCCTGTTCGGCTCCGAATCATGGGTCCTCTACCGGCACCACCTACGGCTCCTAGAACGCTTCCACCAGCGTTGTCTCCGCTCCATCCTCAACATCCATTGGAGCGCTCACACCCCTAACGTCGAGGTACTCGAGATGGCAGAGGTCGACAGCATCGAGTCCACGCTGCTGAAGATCCAGCTGCGCTGGATGGGTCACGTCTCCAGAATGGAGGACCATCGCCTTCCCAAGATCGTATTATATGGCGAGCTCTCCACTGGCCACCGTGACAGAGGTGCACCAAAGAAAAGGTACAAGGACTGCCTAAAGAAATCTCTTGGTGCCTGCCACATTGACCACCGCCAGTGGGCTGATAACGCCTCAAACCGTGCATCTTGGCGCCTCACAGTTTGGCGGGCAGCAGCCTCCTTTGAAGAAGACCGCAGAGCCCACCTCACTGACAAAAGGCAAAGGAGGAAAAACCCAACACCCAACCCCAACCAACCAATTTTCCCTTGCAACCGCTGCAATCGTGTCTGCCTGTCCCGCATCGGACTGGTCAGCCACAAACGAGCCTGCAGCTGACGTGGACTTTTTACCCCCTCCATAAATCTTCGTCCGCGAAGCCAAGCCAAAGAAAAGATAATATAATTCAGCTTTATGTACAGCACAGTATGAGCCCTTCAGCCCCTGCTGTTGTTGTGCCGACCTCTATAAATTTTAAGGGACTGTGGGAAAGTGCAAGCAATAAATAGCAATAGTGGACAATTTTTAAATGGTAGGAAAGTTGGTAGCTTTTTCCCATGGCCTTTATAAATTGAGCTGTAATGCTACCAACTTTCCCACACTGTTTAAAAATCGTCCACTGTTGCTATTTGTTTTCTCTCTCTCCCACTGCAACTTTTGCACAGCAAAGTTTATACCTTCATTGTAATCTTTTCTTCCTTCACATTCCTGCACTCACACAAAAACTTGAGTCACTTCTATCCCAGAATGCACTTGCCCAGTCTACACTTGTCTGATTGCAACGCTGGCATCTGCAGACGCCAGGGGTTGTACTAGTTGAGACCATCTATCACCAGAGTAAGATGACATCATCTAACGCCATCATTGAGCTGATTTTGCTTTCACATTAAAAGCTCATTGGCAGTTAATTCCTGGGATCACTTGCAAGTGTGAAAGGGGCTTGTGGTGCAGCTGGGTCGAGCTGTGCAGACAGAGTGAGAATGGAACATTCAGAACGGCAGTTGGAGACCAACTGGAGAACTGTGTGAAAGGCACATGCCTCATAAATTAATGAAGGGTTCAAAACCACAATTTGAGAACTGAGGGAAGTCATCTAGAGAGGCTTTGAAAAAGGATTCGTAACATCAGTTGTTTTTCTCTCCAACATTCAATACGACATCCTTTTGTTATTGAGTTAAAGAACTGAATTAGGACATTGAACTTTGAGATTGAATTCTGTGGACTGTGTTTTTTGGACTGGCTTACTTAACTGACCTGGGTTTTTTCTCTCTTTGTATATTGGACATAGACTGTAATGGTCTGGGTTATTTTTTACATACACACTGTTTATAAAAATATGATATATGTATATTTGTTACAGATACTTATAGTGGGGTTAATTGTGTTAAGACATTACATTGTACATTGTTAATAGTCATTAATAAATTTAGAGTTAAAATTTAACCCTTTTGAATTGTGTCTTCTATTGCTGCTAGTTTGAGGTGTAACAAAGTAGGGGACTCGTCTGGGATCCAACTGATTGGGATGTAACTGGGGAGGGAGGGATGTGTGTGTGTGTGTATATGGGCACATGTGGGATTACAGACCACGTACAGCTCACAGTCAGCACAGACATAATGTCCAAAGGGCCTTTGCTGGACTGCTCGTATTCCATGTTCTGTCTTCTATGTATCAGTCATCATTTCCAGAAAGTACCACTCGTGGAGCAGCTCCTGGCTGGAGAGGTCAAAAATAACCCCACTGTTTCAAACGAGGTCAGGCCTGCAGTAGTGGGTTTAAAAGGCACATGGTAAACACCAATGGGATGATCCACATGGATCCTGGAAGGAACATTATGCCCGATGATGTGCAATAAATGACTCAAAAGGGTGAGACTGAGACTGATTTACAGGCTTTTATTCACAAGAGATGGGGACCTCATCCTGTGCCGTGACCCGGGCTTTCTGGGGAAGGGTCAAGGTGTTAAACGTTTTATACAAGGTCAAAAGAGGGAGGAGCCACAGGTACAGTCACAAAATGGGGCAGAGCCAGGTAATCAGGAATGCAGCATTTCACCACACCCTACAAGCCTACTGGCTTATCTGAGGACGTGATTGGAAGTGCAGTCAGACTTTCATAAGTTTCCATCTAACTGGTTAATTAAGCAAAAGGTATTGGGTGATGTATTGGTGTAAGTTCAAATTAGGTTGAAAGGAGGAATAAACCATGCAAAGAGTTCGAAGGATTGGACCGAGTGCAGGCAAATGGAACCTGCTCAGATAGACAACTTGGTGGGGGCTCGTACGCTGCGAGGGCTTGTACTATGTTATATCTATGAATTTAAAAATTCTGTGACGAAAATGCCTCTGTCAGGGTGTTCTTCAGTGAGCAGAGGTAACACAGGGGTCCATGCTGGGTCTGACAACCATAATAGCAGGGATTTCCCAGTGACACCCCCATTTCAATTCCCTGCCAGACATGTCTGCCCATGATCTCATGCACTGCCAGACTGAGACCACTCGCAAACTGGAGGAGCAACTCATGTACCTCCATCAACTTTTCCGGTTTCCATTAGCCAACCTCCATCTCTCCCTATGCATCCTTTCCCCCCAGCTCTGTCTGTCTCTTCCCTTTTCCCTTCATCTACTTGCCCCCAGCTCC